>NW_017534642.1:596109-610295 GCF_001853355.1 Bactrocera latifrons
TGAAAACTAAAAAAAATTAATTTACATAGAAATATATGGGCGCTGAAGAAACTTCACGATAATAAAAATAATCTCCTTTAAAATTTCTGAGCGTACCGCCTCGCTTTTACAAGTAGGCGCAAAAAATGAACTCTGATGCGCTGCGTTTGCCCACCACTGACGAGTCAAAATTGAGCGTATACCAAATTACCAAACAACAATCATCAAAAGCTGCGCGCTGCAACTTTTCGCAAAGCGAAAACCAGTTTAAGCCCGGCCTTTACATGCCATGTAACAGAGTATATAATCGTATGTGTTTGTGTATGCTTACGCACCAAAAAGCATTAAGTATTCAGCAAAAAAGAGCATAATTGATAACATTTGTAGACGAGTATAATGATAATCGCATGAAACGGTTAAAGTCGAAAACAACGATAAGCGAATCGGTGTTGGTGTATGTGTGAATGTATGCGTGCAGTGTGTCAAGCGGATATTTTTAGTATTGCCGCGCAATCGATTTGATCAATGAACTTATAAATTTATAATGTGCGTATATGTGTGTGAGCGCTTATCAAAATTACAAATGTACGACTGCCATCAACACATAACCGCAACATGCCACAAATATTTTTCCACCGATATTTAAATAATGTTTTACCTTTTCACCTCTTATAAACTGTATTTGTTTTTATTTCTATGATTTCCATTTTTCCACTGCCGCCAATGCGCAAATGCATGCCTGTTGTGACAGTAAAAACGCTTTACACTTGTAAATGTTGCATGAAATTCACGCAAATGCAATTGAGTGCGCGCACACACGAACACACTCAAATAAAATGGCCTTGCAATTGTGGGCATTTTAAAGCGCAGCTGCTTGTAGCGCGAAAAATCACGCGTACGTTGCAGTAAAGTAACGTATATTTTTAATTTAATTTCAACACAATTTCTACGTTTTTATTTTTGTAGATTTTTTAACGGTTTTTATTTCGCATTTCTTTTGCTTTTTCACTGTCGCGCGCCACATCTGCGTTTGCCAGTTTAATTAATTAATTTTCATTTCCCATTTTTCTGCACTGTATGTGTTGTTGTTTTTGCCCTATCATGCTGGCGCGTTGTCTGTCCCTTTGTCTGCTGTCGCGGCGCTGCGGCACGACACGTGTGTGTGTGTGAGCTAGTTACAAATGACAGCCACTCAGCAGCTGCGCTATACAAACACACATATATACATACAAATATATATAAACACACACACAGAGACACATCTCACTAGCAGTCAAGCACGGTCACATAACTTGAGGTTCCATCCCCGTTGCGTTTCAACCGTTTGCCTTGTCTTGTTGTGTCGCATATTATCTGACCATTTGCTCTGGTTTAACACGGAGCCCGGCGGCGTCGCTTCTACTGTGTTAGGCTGAAGTTGCTTAGCCGCGCTTACATAGCGCGTCAGCCGCAGAGTTTGAGAGTGTTTGAACGATGTGTAGATGTGACCTCACAAAAGCGCAGTTCAGGCTTGTCACGCCACTTTAAATGTTTATCTCCAAAAATGTGCCCTGGTCGAATGTGTCTTAAGTCGAGTTGTCGCTGTGTGTAGACGTGGTGAAATTGAAGCGCAAAGGTATTTAAAAAGATCAATTTCAAGTAAATAACGATGCATTTTTATGTATGATACTTTTAAATTCGAAAAAAAAAAATTTTAACTGTTCACCTTAATAAACATCTAAGCTCAAATAAAAACTTAATAAAATTGCTAGATGATCACCTAAAAATACATCAAGGAAGCTTGAAATCTAATTAGCAGTCTTCGCTTGCTTCACTTTACACTGATAAATATAGAAAGTTCGCCGAGAGTCTCAAAAAATAAATTTCTTCCATTTAAAAATGACATGTAAATTCTCAAAAGATGTCTCAGCATGTCTGCTCCATGGTAGAATGTTCTATCTGTAGGATTTTCAGCCCAATCTTAACTCACTCTAACGGTGGAGGTTTCAGCTAACCCGAATTCATTACATGGTAACCGATACACTAACCGATTTAGTAGCCGCTGATAATTGGAGAGAGCTGATTTTTCACAGCACTTCAAGAGGTTTCTTTCAATAACTTGAACTTTACTAGACTTACTTTTACGGCTCACATAAAATAAAACCCAACTATCAAGAGCGAATTTTGAGTGCAACTGCTAAGCAACATTTGAACTGGCATGAGCGGCAAATGAAGCTTTCTGATTGCAGGCTTATATTTTCACTCTCTCTTCTTTGTATTCATAAAGCAGAAAGCAGCTACAATCGTTCACACAAGCCAATAACTGTAGCTGTGGCTCAACTAGCCATATCCAATTCAGATGTTATTTAAATAAGATAAATTGTTTTGAAATAAAATTAAGGCTTCAAGTCCCACTTGTCACTTCCACTTTCTGCTCGAGGTGGATGGAACCACAATTAGCAATATTTAAATGCCTATTTAATTAAAACATATTGTATTTCCTACGCATTTACTGCAGCAATTTTGGTCGTCTGTGTGTTTACATGGAAATCACTCATACGCACAGGTGCATCTTCAAATTTCCATTATCAAACATTAGCACTGTGTTGGAGTACTCTAAGAGTCTGTATTGCATGAATTATTTAGGCATTACTTGACTGTTTGTGATGTGATTAATGTTTGTTTATTTTCTATGAAGGACAGAAAAAAGGGTATGGGAAAGTAAGACTTGGCTTGCTGTTCGAATGTTGGCAAAAGAAAATATTTCTGAAAATAATAAGCGCTTATTTTACTGAATTTAGATTTTTTAATGTGCTTTTAACTATTTAATTAATGGGAAGAGGATTTGAGGCAGCCAACTAATTTTAAGACGATTTGAGAATTTCTTAAAAAAAGAAAGGTGATTAATTAAGGGACTGAAATAGAAATAATTTTAATCGAATCGACTACCGAAGTCCGACTGAGTACTAAATGACTAAGGAATATATCAATTAAATACCAATTGAATCAACTACCGCCTTGTATCGTTAAATGTATCAAAAAAAAAAAAAATCGAGTAAATAACTGACGACATCCCGACTGAACGTTAATAGACTCATGAAGAGAAAAAGTCAGTCAAATTCTTCGAATCCAGTACTGAATTAATTATATGAATAATCGACTGCACGAGTACTAATTGATTAATCTCAAGAATGCACATTTCACGAACTAACGGTTTGACTAACTGAATTCGTGGTATAATAAGTTCATTTAACCAAAGTTCAAAAAGCTTTGGACCAATTGAAAAACTGGCTGCATTTCCAATTTGAGTTGTCAATGTGCACCTGCCTTACCCACAGGTTTGACTTTCTAATGTGCGACTTATGGAACAAACACTTAATAAAATTCTAGCATAGGTTCTGAACAATCACCGATAACTTCGTTCAATTATGATTTGAATAATTGAATAGAAGTCCGATTCGTTACATAATTCATTGACTGACTGCTTGCCACTATAAATTGATAATTAACAACTGAACAATCTAATTGAGAACTTGGGGTAAACATATAAGTATGTCTAAAATTAGGTTCAAACTGACTGATTTATTTTTGGTGCGACTGAGTAGTCGATCGACTGTCGACTGACTAATTAATTATGCAATTGGAGCAGTGATTGGCCGACCGACAATGGCAGTGATTGCAGCAAGCATTATTTGCCACAAGAATGGCAACAAAAACAACAACAGTCACTAAGGCAGTACACAATCTGTTGTTATATAAGCATGTATTTCTGTTGTGATTCGAAAATGATTTGCCGCTGCAAGTAAATAAGAAAGTGTGCATGTGTTTGTGCTTTGCATATGAGAAACGAGCTATTTGATAAATTATGCCACACAATGTCGGTATGTGAGCACGATTGTGCGAAATGTTTAGAAATTCGGGGTGCATGGAAGTGAAATGAATTGAAAATATTTAATCACGCAAGCGACAAATAAAACAGAAATTGCAGACAGCGTGCGGCAAGGGTCCGGGGGCTTACTAGGAAGCCAAAAAAGGCATGCAACTGCCGCAAGCGAATTTTCCAACGACAGTACGACTCGCAAGCAGCCACCAATAACGCTTTTGCCGCCACACCCGCCTACTTCTTGGTATTTATGTCTGTGTATTGAGTGCGTTGCTCTCACCCTTTTGCCGCCTACAACCCGACGGCTAATCACATTTCAATGCGAAATTCATTTGTTATTCAATTTATGCAAACCTTTGTTTGCATTTGTTCGCTCGCTCGGCTACCGCCCGCCACTTCTTCTTCTCCACTCGCGCAATTTGCTTTGTTTTCACCGCCATTTGTGCGGCAAATTTCTTTCCTTTCTCGCTAGAAGATAGCGACTGACTGCTTTTCAGATATAATTATTGTCAAGCCTGGTAATTTATGACTTTAACACAGCGCTGACACACAATAAATTTTCCATTTTTGCTTCAGTTCACGGACCTTGGCGGCGCAGTTTTGCACATTATCAAAAGACAAAAACAACAGCAATTACATCGGTTGCCTAGGAAAAATCGGTTATAATTTTCGTTCGTGCGAAGGTGGTGCTGCAGGGGGGGAAAGGCGGCGGGAATGGCGCTGGAAAATGAATTGAATTTCTGACAGCATAAAATTGCTACAAATCAATTGGGAAAATGGGCTGAAAATATCAAAGCAAACAAATGAATATTACAGCGATAAGGGCGAGTAAGGGATATTAAAAAGCAATGAGTGCATTTTGAAGGTTATGGCCCATGTATCCCAGTGCGCTCACATTTAATTCGACTGCTTGAGTGATTGATTTTAAAAATTCTGAAGAAAATATTAAAAAAAAAAAAAAACAAAAAAAAAACATTTAAATAGGATTACCAGAACCTCTCTCTTTCTTAAAACGTTGGAAAGTTTGATTGGTCTGCTCTTAAGGGGTACTATCCCAACAAATCAACTAGAAAGGGAACAGCATGCCTATTGCAAAGGTGGGTCAGTGGATATTTCCTTGCACAGTCTGGTCTGCTGGCTTAATAGGACCAAACATTAAGGCGACATTCAACGACGGTTTGCTAAAAGCGGACTTTAGAGCTTTGAATAGGTTTGGGGTTGAATCGAACTTTAAGCGTGTCACCTTTAAACTACACTGCGATAGGACGATGGTGGCGGAATGGTGAAGTGCGTGGACAGAACAGAGTGTGAATAGACAGTATATCTACTGAAGTGGTGACTGTGCACTAGTATCGCTGCCCTACTATACTAGTCTCGAGTTCGTCGACTGTGCTTTCAAAAGCAGTGAAAGATTTGCCTACAGCTGTCGAGCTGTTTTATGATTAGACTTGTTTGGGTGGCTGGCCATAACGATATTAGGAAGCTGTAGGCATTGTAAGACTGATGAGCTTGCTAGGACAGGCACTTCAGTCTCAATAACTAAGGAATTTACGAGTTTTTCCGTTTGCATCACAAAGAACAATACAACTTAATTACAAATTCTCTGCAATTCTGAAAAAATATTTTCAATTCACATATTACACTAACTCCCGGGTTAATAACTTGTATTCTTTATGTCGCGCTAGCTCATAAATTCCACTCTTTTGAGTTGTGCCTTTTTTACATTATTTCTTTACTCCTTCGCCACATTCCCACACCAACTCTCGAGTGGAAACTATTTGTAACAGTTTTCACTACGCTCACACCCTTCACCCTGCATCCACTCAATCTCAGTCTGCCCGCTAACGACGTCATCACACCTCATTTACTTCCGCCATCAAATTTACTATCTCCAACCCCTTTTTATCAAGGCACCACTTATAGGTCCACATAGGCCACAAGATTTACACACAATTTATGCGCGAAATTTTCCCCTTGACATTTGGCTTGCGCTCATATATTCTTTAACCATATTCGACGGCAACAATTTACAATGTTGTTGTTGTTGAGCGCACAGAGATTTTATATGAAATCATATAAGCTTTTTGTGATTTTTTATTATGTTCATTGTTGTTGGCTAGCGCTCATCTTCCTCCAGCTTGCCTCCCTTTCCCCCTCCCATTCTGCTTTCACTTCACTTTACTTTGTGCTACGGTTGGCTTGGCTGTCGGCAGACGCTCAACTTAATGATGTTCAATAAACTTGCCCATGTCGCAGATAATGGGGCTATCACAACAGAAACAGCAACAACAACAAGAGCAAGGAAATTTTACGCAAAGTGTATGGCGAATGTGTTTGTACGTATGTACGTGTGTGTGTGTGAGTAAGTGGCGCTCGGTGAGTGGGATCATCGTGAATACGTTGATGCTGACATGATAAGGGACTTGTTTTCCGCAATTTTATCATTCAATTTTTTTTACAGAATTGACATTTCATTATTTCTGCGTTTTATTATTGAATTCTTGCTGTTTTTTTTTTCATCTTTTGCAACTTTCGAAAGTTTTCACCTTTTCTTGAAGTTTTTCTTGCTTACCAATTCTTCCGCTTTTTTAATTTAATTTTGGTTTTTTTAACGGTAAGCCGGCATATTGTTGCGAAAAATATGTCAAAAATTTCGCTCGAAATTGTAGTTTGGCTTTTGCTTTCTTCTCATTTATTGCTTTCTTAACTTTTTGCAGTTGAAGACACTTCACACGGTCATGGAGCAGCTGCACTCCAATCAATACAAAAATAAGTTAATGCGATTTTTCGGGGTTTGAAAATAGCAGTCTTGAAACCACATTTGGAATATATTTTCTTTTTTGTCTTCCTTTGTGGAAACTTTTAAAATTCTAATTTATGTTTCTGGGCTTCATAAATTTGAATTTTAAAAAAATCCACAAATGAAGACAAAATTTTACAAAATTTTCGGGATTTGTTCTCAATCCCGAAATCACGGGATTAATATCACTTGTTTAGTTTAATTTTGAATCATAAAATTTATTTTCAATCCCGAAATCACGGAATTAACAGCACTTTTGTAGTTTAATGTTCAGTCATATTTGTTGATTTATTTTTATTAATATAATTTCAACTTTTTGTAAAAGCAGTCCCGAAATTGCAAAAATGTTCGGGATTTGTTTCCAATCCCGAAATCACGGGTTAAACAGCAGTTTTATAGTTTAATGTTGAGTCATTTTTGTTGATTTGTTTTTATTAATATAATTTCAACTTTTTGTAAAAGCAGTCCCGAAATTACAAAAATGTTCGGGATTTGTTTTCAATCCCGAAATCACGAGTTTAACAGCAGTTTTATAGTTTAATGTTGAGTCATATTTGTTCATTTATTTTTATTAATATAATTTCAACTTTTTGTAAAAGCAGTTCCGACATTACAAAAATGTTCGGGATTTGTTTTCAAGCCCGAAATCACGGGTTTAACAGCAATTCTGTAGTTTAATGTTCAGTCATATTTGTTGATTTATTTTTATTAATATAATTTCAACTTTTTGTAAAAACAACCCCGAAAATTCGCGTTTACTATTAAATTTGTACAATTTTTAACACTGCCATGCTTTTTTAAAGCAAATTTCTACGTATACTTTATTTCAGTCAATTTCTCACTTTTAATACAATACAGTCTGTCATTACTTTGACGCTTTCTTCATTTACGTGGCTTGCAATTCTATTTTCTTCTTTAATTCTACCATATAAAAAAGTAGAAGTAGAATATTTCCATCATTATGGCCACAATTTCGTTGCTGCCACGAATTCACAGGAATTCCATGCGCCACATTCCTTGATTGCTACATTTTATATACTTATTTGCTCACAAAATAGTTATAGCTGCCATTTTAATATTTTTCGTCTTCATCTCGGTGCACGCCTCATTCGCCATTCATCCCCAGAGCATTTAACGATTTATTGCCTACTATAAAATTTTCGTTGTAAAATTTGACGCCTGACTGCGGGGCATAAATGCACACATGTGTGGATGCCGAAGCAGATAAGCACACTCTTACCCACACACATAAGTATATACATATGTATGTATGTGCGCAAACACATGCGAGCAACCAATCAGTTGAAAAATAGTCTAAATGAGTGAGTAGAAATCAATTTTCAATTTCTTGATTTGCTATTTATTTGCGGTCTGGCGCTGGGACTTTGGATGTGCACAAAGGGCTGTCAGCGTGTGTTGTCATAAAATAAATATTTTATTCTTAGAATTTAAAGTGTATTTTGGTAAGAAATAATTTGTTTTTATGACCATTGGGTACTCGGTTATTTCACACATTTATACATTTTCGTATTAATATTCGGTTGCGATTGTGGCTGCGAGCTCTATAAGGCTAGATATACAGTGAAGTAGGCGAAACAAATCATTATTATGGGCATGAAGCTTTAAGCGAGGAAACAGTGATATTTCGATCATAGACAGTTAACTACGCAACCCTTTTTCTCAAAACCCACTTTCTCCTCCCAAAAACAAAAAAAATTGTAATTAAATAGCCTGAAAATTAATTGCTCATCCGCAGTGTACAATGACATACATATGTTGTGTCAATATGCGGCATCTTTTTTTTTATTTTTCCTTTGCTGTGCCGTTACGCAACTCACAACTAGAAGCTTACTAATGAAGAGCGTATATGATATGCACATTTTACTCACTCTCACTCACTCCAGCAATCACTGAGGCAGCATAAGCGAATTCACATAAGCCCATATCACTTACGACGCGACAGCTTATTGATTTAGTAAATAAAATATGAGTGGTGGTGAAGAAAAAACAAGCGAAAGAAACTTAGCACAGCCAATATTAAGCAGAAATTAATTTCAATTACGTGATAAATGCAATGCCAGCGAATATTGAACGCATTCGATCTACGCTTCATACACAAATATTGCTGTCCAGCTACTCAGACACGTTTTTCGCTTTCGTTTGTTGTCGTCGCTCTTAGCTCAATGGACAGCAGCCACTTTGCCTGGTTGCGCGGCGCTGGGCTCAAATGATTTTGCTTACGTCTTCCCCACTCCTTCTGTCCCCACTCCTCGTCGCTACTCAGCAGCGCAGTCTGTCACTGTGCTACTATTTATCTGGGTTTTTTGAAGGGCGCGTAGCTTATTTCTTTTGTATTCGAAGCGCGGGCAGATGGCAGCTAAGCTTATGAGCATAAATAAGTAATCAGGGTATTAGTGCGATGGGGCAGCTTAAGAGCGTTGAGCAGACACACTACTTAGCAGCGCGCGCTGCACAGTGCACGTCGAAAAAGTACAGAAAAGAAATGCTAACACTGACCAGCAATTAACTGTTAAAATATTTGGCTGCAAGAAAATTAACTGCACTGTTATAAAATGCGCTTATTGTGGAGTTTAAAACACCAAAATTTGGTTGTATAAATATAGCCTCCTCCTACGAAGCGTTACCCATACGCCATAGTGGTCGCTTTCGCTGCAAGATCTTGCGCGCTTTTAATTAATAAATGTTTTCGCATAAAAAGTGTTAGTCAAACGCCGAGGCGTATAGAGAAGTAAAAGTTTATGGTAAACATGTGCACGCAGCTCACACGCAACTACACACACACAAACAACTATTTGTGCAAAATAAATGCGCTGTGCTTATAATAAGCTGGAAATTTATTGTTTGCGAGCGAATTTCTGAAAATTCATGAAATTTCGCAAAGTTTGCACGCTCGCGCAAGTATCGGAAGTTTTCTTAATTTTCGGCTAATTTGAGCGCTGCACGCTCTTCCCGGAATATTTTTAAGCAGTTGCTGCACTTTGCGCATGTTTCACTGAATTTCGTGCAACCTTGGGGATATTTCAATTTTGAAAACTCAGCATTACTTAAAAGTAGCATCGCCACAGTTCAATATTATACAACAAACAGAAACAAAGTGCGAAAATTTAATTTTTTATGCAAAATTTTAAAATTATTTTTTAAAACATTGTTCTTGGAAAATTTATTTTATACGCAACTATTTAGAAACGGCAGTAAGGAAAAAAATTTGAAATTGAAAAAAAATTGAAATTTTTTAAAAATTTAAAAAAAATTGAAATTAAAACAAAAAACAATAACAACAAAAAAATATTGTTTTGTTTTTTTTTTTTAAAGTAATTTTGTCTTCGAAAAAACTGTATTTATGTTTTTTTGTCTATTTTTATTTTTTGAAAACTTACGCATATCTTTTAGGCGAAAATATTTAGAAACACCATTACCAACAAATATTTGAAACTAAAAAGCAAACTATAACAATTATCCAAAATTTGTTTTGTTTTTGTAAAAAAAAATTAATTCTTAAAAATTGTTATATTGTAATAACAAATTGTTTCAATATAAACAGAAAAAATTTGCTTTATTTAAACATTTTCAAATATATTGTGTAGCATCATTTATATCCTGAGTCACCCTGCATTGATTTTCACTTTGTCAACATCATTAAGTCATTCAAACGACACTCATCCTTCAATTTGCCTGTCATTCCAATCATTTTCTACCCAAAATAATTAGAGCTACACATGAACCCTGCAGCACTCCTCCCTCAACCACGAGCATACCCCCTACTAGGAAATTAAACACTCGAGAGGTCGCACATCACGTTGACCCTCCCTCTTACATATGAGTAGCAAATTAATAGATAAACTAGCGCGTGTCCCAGCAGCAACACAAACAAACACTAATGCATGCACATGCACACATACGCACACAGCGGAATGCATTTCTATTGATTGGAAATCGGTCGAAGGCACAAGCTCATTATTTGTGTGTCAATGTTAAAGATAAAGGCTTTGTTTCTTATTTATATAATACATATATGCTAGAGATAAGGTATTTTTGTGTTGTTGTGTACTCACCTATTGTTGTAATTAATGTTAATGAATAAAGAAACGCCGATGCATAAGTCCACTTGTGTGTGGGTGGATTCATTTGTTCGCCGGGTTGATAAATTTTCGATTGGCGAACGGCGCGCAATAATGTCTCCTGCGGGAAGAAGTAGAACAAGAAGAGAAATCATGAGTACACTACATATGTATTATATTTGGTTAAGTAAGTGATTTGGCAAGCAAACGGGTGTGCGAGTGTGAGAGTAAGTAAACTAAATGAATAATTCAGTGCAGCAGCCGAGCAATGAGTGCCAATTTTTTTTTTTTTTTTTTTTTTTTTTTTTTTAAATAGAAACGAAAATGAAAATGAATAGGAAAATGTACATGCGAATGAGTGTGAGTGGCGGCGCAGACACTTTGAAGCGCATTACAAATATTTAGAACTGCTGAAAATGCTAGAATGTGCTTTGCATGTTAACTTATTGTACACACACACACACACACACTTATAAGTATACATATGCGGCAAAATGTGCCCTGACAACAACGAGGTGGACACGTGCAGCAACAGCAAAGAACAAGAAAACATTTTAACCTCCTTTATAACGAAGTTATAATACCCTTCACAACGAAAAATATTGGGTAGTCGAAAAAGTCTTTTCGTATTTTGTCAATAGATGTCGCTGCAGTCGTAGTCTACAGTGCTACCCAACATCATACCATATGGCGTTAGAAAGGTGACATTTTACGCGTTATTTGACAAAAAATTAAATTCGGGGAGTTGAAAAAAGTTACAGCTGTTCAAAAATGTGTGAAAATAATCAAGAAATTCGCTATATTTTGAAATTTTTGTATAAAAAAGGGAATAATGCTACGCAAGCCACCAATGATATTTGTGAAGTTTACGAATACGATGCTGTATCAGTTCGTGTACCACAAAAATGGTTGACTAGAAATACGAAAAGACTTTTTCGACTAACCAATACAAAGGGTAGCACTTGACTAAACCCATGATCATTTAAATATATATAACACATCTAATATGCGTAGTAGACTTAATATACCGGTTCCGTTCAGGGTATAAAAAGCACAATTGATGAGCCTGCATGCTCGGCTGTATGCAAGTGTGAGTCCCTACATGTTGTCATTTGAGTACTGGTATATGTGCGGCAGCCAGTCATGCAGAAACAATGAAGTCGAGCAAGCAAGCCAACAAAGCATGTAAATAAGTATGTGAAAATGCATAAACACCAACCGAAACACCTACACATACACATATGTACATATGCATGCGAGTCCATAAATTAGCAAGAAAAAGGCACGGGCGTGCGTGTGTGTGGCGCCATTAAATAAATTACAAAGTGAAACAAGCAAGTCATGCACGAGTGTAACTGTACATAAGCACATAAACACTTTCAGCTTTGCGTCACTGTGTGTGTGTGTTTGCGACAATTTTTGGCTGCTGGACATTTGAATAAATGAATCGGCCTACAATGGTCACATCTCAAGTCGACGGCAGTAATAGAAATCGGCAATGAATAGTTAGTGTGCATATTGAGCAGGCAGCTGGTGTTTAGTAAGTGTTTGTGTATGTGTCTGTGTGTGTGTGTGCGCATTTATGGCTCAATATAAGTTGTCTGTGCTGGCATTCATTTGCTTTTCGTGCATTTTTATGCGCAAGTCAAATGCCGACACTTACCTGGAAATGCTGCACCTCCTGCGCGGCCAGACGTGTCCAATTCTCTTTGTATAAAATATTCAAATCCTCCGTAATCGACCACAAACGATCCACAGTGCTGTAAAAAGAGCGCAAATACAATTGCGGCATTAATTTGCATGGAAAAGTGTAAAAGATTATATGAAAATATGCAAAAGACTTAGAAATGTTAGAGTAAAGGAGGTAAGGGGTTCCAAAAGGCACAAGTCTTTGATTTTTCGTTACCACGCAAACTAATGTAGTGGTAATGTTCCCAGCATAGCATCTAATTCGAAAGTGCAGGCGTCAAATCATTTAACTATTCCAACAAACAAGCTCCGGTTTCCACATGTGCGCCTGATAGCTTTCTAAATCAACAACAGCTCGTTAAAATATGGGATAGGTGAAAAAGTCCTTTCGTATTTCTAATAATACTTCAACTTTTATAGCACTGAAGATATACGACTGCAACGACATCTAGTGGCAATATACGAAAGGACTTTTTCGACTACTACTTCTATAGTTGCGTTTACCGATATCCTAACAATTTCAGTCGCTAGAGGCGATGGAATCTTAGTAGATTTTTAGTAGCTTTAAGTTGGCGTTTGCTGGAAGCTTAACCTTTTTTGAGTCCATCTGAGACTGTAAGATCTGCCAACTACATGTTTCGTTTCCGAGCGACCGTTTGAGCTCTTAATCAAGTCTTATGCGCCTCATCGTCCATAAGTGTTAAGAAAATTATGAGTGCTCTCAACTGGCAATTACACTCTTTTTCCACGCCAAATGTCACTTTATATAATCCTGATCAATTTTCAGTTCAAAGAGATCTGATGAGAAATGAGCTTAAGACCAAAGTTATATGAAAACAAAAGCTCATAAGGGACCAAAAACAATCATAATGGATTTTTTAATATCCACAATTATATGACAATTAATAAAATAAAATAAATTAACACAACGCGATGAAAGCTCAAATAAAAGCTCAAAACATATTCGATCCCGTAAAACAAAGCATAATAGAATTTTAATACATTAATCGGTTCTGCTTCACGAAGCCAGTAGAGCTTAGAACCTTTTTAAGCACATTTTGAAGTATCCCAACACTTCCATACCGAAAAACAATTTCGCTCACCTAAAATTGTGGTCTAAGTGGTTTGAAAGCTGTTTACTCTCCTGATCTCGCCAATCGCACATAATGTGTAAAATTTAACAGCTGATGTCATATCATTATCAGGATATTTGAAAAAATTTGCAACAGCTCTAAAATAATGTACTTTATGCCAGCAAGCAAAAAGTTAGCGGCAGGTGTCGACGGCCAGCACGTTTCGGCGCCAATTCTCATGCAAAACACCAAAGCTCCATAAAAGTAAAGGGTTGCCAAAAACGCATGAAAGGTCTGAAAAATGCCAGCAGTAAAATGCAACAAAAAGTGGCACACAAACATATATACAGCGCTGCATAAGGGACAGAGGGGGAGAGTAAAACAATTCTCGTGAAATTAAAATCAATTCGCATAAAAAGCCACAAATACAAAGGCAAACGTTGCAAGCATAAAAACTACATTTTAAGCAAATGCACACACACATGCACAATAATTTACATTATGTTTGCAACATTATGTTTGCAAACGATTCGTTGAGCAGGCACATTAAGTGGGCGGTGTCTGACATATACACAAACAGTGATCATATGGCTATTATAGCACAAATCTCGTACTCCCGTGAGCAGGAACCTTTTAGCAGAAACCAATCCCGAAAGCGAAGCTGGAAACAACAAGAGTTCGACCCAGACTTGTTTGAGCTAGTC
>NW_017534642.1:610681-699021 GCF_001853355.1 Bactrocera latifrons
AAAAAAAAAAAAAAAAAAAAAAAAAAAAAAAAAAAAAAAAAAAAAAAAAAAAAAAAAAAAAAAAAAAAAAAAAATGCACAATAATTTATAACCACACACACACAGACACCCGCACGTAGTTATTTATCTGAGCGCGCTACTTGAAAATTCCACACCAGTGTTTGCTGCATGCACCGTTATGCAAAATGCGTAAGCGATTTTCAAATGCAAACACGCACACATACACACAGTTTCACACATATATAAACGCATATACACGAAAATGCCTGAAAATCGCTGGCCAAATCTGCAAGCACTTGGGCAATGAAAGGATTGACCGCCACTGCGTCCCCCATGCGTCCACCGCAGGCGTCCGCCGCTCAGCCGCAGGCACAAGGCCACCGGTGGGCACTCATTAATATGCAATACCTGCTGCCGGTTGCGGTATGCGTGTGTATGCAAATTTTATTGGTTGTTGTCATTTTCAATTTTGTTGTTGTCATGACATGTTTTTATTTTGTTGCCAAACGTGCTCCTGTTTTTACAGAAAACTTAAATTTTGTATGGAATTTTTGTGCGGAATTCTTTTTTGTGCGCTAGAAAAGTTCCTTTGTTATTCAAACTAAATTTATTTCTTACCCTAAGCGCTGTTTGGTCTTTCATTTTATTCGAAAATGTTATTTTATTATGCACTGCTTGCAGTGGAGAGCTTCTTCAAATTGATACTCCCACCGTTGCTGCTGCATTTTAATTATTTGCTTGAGAGAGCTTCTTTGTTAATTTTTCCGAAATATTTTTCTTTGTGCGCCGAGGCGTGAGAAACTAAAAAAATAGCAATAAATTTGCACAAAGTAATAAATAAATGCGCGCTCAAGCGAGTTCAACTGCATAATTGAAGTTGCTTTCGCTCAATTAGACAATTGCAAAGACACATTGTGGCTATTAGAGTTATTTTTATGAGCGTCCATGGCGTATGCGCAATATTTTTTAAATGCTCTATAAGCTTTAACAATTGGCGCGATAAAAGTGGAGGTACGCGTTCTATATTTATGTGAATATGAAAGGAATATATCTGAACTTAGTATCCACGCAAAGGTAATACGGCTGTGTAAACGGACGTTGAGCAATACCAGAAGTTCGAGAAGGCCTCTCCTAGCCGTTTGATACCAAACGAGGTTTCAGACAAGGCAACTCCCTATGACTTCTTCAATCTGCTGCTGGAGAAAATAATTCGAGTTGCAGAACTTAATCGAGCAGCTACAATTTTCTATAGGAGAGTACAACGGCTGGCGTATGCCGGTGATATTGATACATTGGCTTCAATACCGGCGCCGTTAGTTCTGCTTTCTCCAAACTGGAAAAGGAAGCGGACTGGCTCATGTTTGCTGACCAGAATATGTGTTGTCTTAGCAAGCATGAGCATGAATCTTTAGACTCCACTTCCAGTATGGTTGTCGAGACGATGTATGACCTGTGGAGTCGACAAAAACTCTCGATCTGGACTTTGCATATGTACCGTGCATCTTGTTTGGGATCTTAAACAATAAACGCCAGCGGAGAAAGCGGCCAGCTTGAACTATTCTGTACCACATTTTGAGGCACTAGCCTGCAACAATATTTAAGTAGCTCTAAAACTCCACTTTTCCGACCATTAGACATGGTTTTAACCAAACATCACATACTTTCACTCCAACTCGTAGTAGCTTAGGCGCTTAGCACCAGGCTCTAGAGAGACCAACACAGCACTAATTACAAATTAATGCGTAACAGCAAGAAATTACACTAATACATCCACCACAACCGTCGTCTTCCTCTGGCTAACCCTCAAGTAATTTGCACATGTGTACCAGGTCGGTTTATAAAAGCAAAGATGACTGAGTCTTACGTGACAGCTATTAGCCTTTGCCCAAAAACCAATATTTTAGTTAATGTACGGAAAGTTTGTGTGCTCTAAAATTACCTCCCGGTGCACTGCTTCAATATTTGTTTGGTTTTGGCAAAAATTACTTAATACGATTTGGCTTCACACCGAAACCGAACATGAAAATGCATTCTCATTAAAACAAGAATTACTTCACATTTATGTACAAAGACAGCGCAGGATAACAGCTACTAGTGGTCATTAAGCAGCTGGATTCAATGAGACACTGCATGCCTCGGAGTAGACGCACCGGCCGTGTAGCCGAAGAAGCACGCTCGTGTGCCTTGCAGCGGAGCAGAGCCAGGCCGGGCTGAGCAGTTGGCCGTCTGCCACTCACGTGGGTCCATAAAGTAATTAAATTTAATCCGCCTCACAGCAAATTTCAACGGATGACCGAACGTAACTCGCACTGGCATACAAACACATGCGTCATTGCGTAGTGGACGCAACGCATACGTGTCTTGTGCAAACCAACTGCGAAACCATAGCTCCCGCCGCACCGCACTCAAGTATAAAGGGTCGCTGCAATCGACGACAGGTTGGCAGTTCGCAGCTAATGGCTGACGATTGTTTGGCGCTTACTCTTGTGCCTTCCACACGCCGGCAGACTGTCTGCACTTTGCTTTCAGCTTGACTACGTTGTCAGCACTTTGATTCTACCTGAGTCTTCGTGAAGCTTCGCCTGTCTGCCTAACTCCGTGTCTGTCCATCCGTCTGTGCAATGGTTTATAAGAGCTTATATTGTTTGGTTGTTATTACTGAGCGCACTTGAACTTCAACAAAGCAGAAAGATACATAAATGCCAGTGGACTTAGGTAGGTAGAGGCAGCGACTTACGGCACAGCATACGATGCGTTGACATGACGCCCGGCGATTTAAATGGCCGGAGGGGTTGGCTAGGCGATGCCATTGCCATTCGTCCTGCTCGGGTTGCTCAACGAACCAAATATCATTGCCTTTTGACTTGTCTAGTTTATGAGTACTGTGACTTTGTGGCATTCACAGCGGGTTTCGTCGGCCGCTCTCTACGTGTGTGCAGGAGTGCATAAATAACGCAAGCTTATGAAGAGCACGCCATTGTGTGTTATGGTAAAGTATATAAAGCGGGTAAACAAGCAGCTCACATACGGCTATGTGGGCGCTTCAGCGGATGTAAGACATTACACTTTGACCGGATATTACTGTTTATTTTTCCGGTATGTGAGTAGAGCGTGCGAGGGAAAACTTGGCTGTCGCAAGAAATAATTTCATAAATTTTGTTATATAACAGGAATGAAAGCGAATTAAAACGAATTTTCGATTTGTTTCTTTGCCTATCCAAGCCTTATAAACACAAACCAGATCTCTTGATCTTCTTTCGATTCATATTCATATACCTCCACCTACTAACCAGTCCAGTGGTTACCACATAAGTATCTTTTCAATCCCAGTTTTCACGACTTCCAAATATGAAAGAATAGTTAGAAAAGATTAGTTGACATAATTGAACGAATTATGTAAGTACGAACACCAGAGATATACAGATCTTAACACATGACAACCGTAAAACAGTTCAAAACGGAATTTGAAGTATTTGAAAGCAGTTTTAAAGAACTTTCAGAGTAAAACAACTGAACTTTGTTGATAATTTCGGAACTCTGAAGTTGGCTGGTTGCACTCTTCGAGAGTAGACACTAAGAGAGGGCAGTAA
The DNA here is from genome assembly GCF_001853355.1 of Bactrocera latifrons. Lineage (NCBI taxonomy): Eukaryota > Metazoa > Arthropoda > Insecta > Diptera > Tephritidae > Bactrocera > Bactrocera latifrons. The sequence continues at coordinate 614,272 of NW_017534642.1, forward strand.
CGCTGAACTGAATAAAAACATTTATTTGGGGTGATTTTTTGAAGTCTTGTAATTTATCTCCGCTGACAACTTTGCGAACTCTTTCTCAAGCATATCTATAGTTGGTGGTTCATTATTAATTCATTAACTTAATTCTGGTTAAATCTCTTAAAAGACAAGCGCTATTTGAGAAAGAAAAAGAGTGAGAGAGGAACTTTAGTCACTGCAGAGCTCGAAACCTGAGAGAGAGCTTAGCCGTCGATGTAATAACGAGAAGGAAATAGATATTATGCAGTTGAGCTCACAAGACGCTAATGAGAAAGATATAATAAGAGTGAAAGAGAGATAATATTTAATGTTAAAAAGGAGTGATAAAGAAAGATAGAGACAGAGACAAAAACAAAAAAGGAAAGAAAGCAAGAAACAGTTAGAGAAAGAAAGAAATAGATAGATAGAAGGAACGAAAGAAAGAGAGAAAAAAGAGAAAGAGAGAAATAAAGAGGAGGAGAAGTTAAATGGAGAGAAAATGATACAGATATAAAGGTAGAGAGAAGGAGAGAGAAGGAGAGAGAGAGAGATAGAAACAGAGAGAGATAAAAAAGAAAAAGAAAATAGAGAGAGAAAAAACAGAGAAAGAGGGAGAGAGATATAGAGAGCTCACGACCGCAAGGGACACGCACACAAAGATATAGATAGCCAATTGCGCCAAAAATTTCTGCACTAATTTATGGAACATTCTTTGTTACCAAGAATATCAAACATTCATAAGCTTTTTCCCATGGATTTAATAATCGAAAAATATCAGAGATTTGAACATTTTTTTCTCAACGCTTCTCTTTAGTTGTATAAAAATTTGTACATGCTGTCTTATGTTGCAGAAATTTAATCATTTTATAACATTACAACGAAGCTTGAGCACTTCTAAGCTCCTAAAGCACTCAACTGCTGAGTAATACCATTGTGCGGACATTTCTATTATTTACTTTTCGAAGTCTTCTTCACATTTGTATGCCAAATGAATGTTCGAAAATCGGAGATTAGAATATATTGATTTGCATTTCATTACGGTAATGTGGGTTTTATAGCTGCACATAGAGAAACGTGCATGAAAGTTGTTTTGAACGTAAGAAGAAGAAGACGGAGAAGTGCAGAAAAAAGTAAAACATTATAAAACTCATAAAAATATTTGATGCATTTCTACTAAATGAATTTGGCATTTTGTAACAGTACAACTGTCATGTGATTTATCAACTCGCATGCAGGCACACACACACACACACACACACAAAGGCGATATGCAGAATTAAGCACTAATGCAATGCAACTTTGTGCATACAAATGTGGGTAAATAAAATGCATATGCATATCTCTTAGTGTATTTGTATGGATGTGTTTGTAGCGCTGCTTCTATTTAAATGTGTTTGCATATGCAACTCTATTCTTGTATATAGAGGTGTGTGTGTGGGTGTGTGGCAACTTGTCGTTGCAAATACATGAATATATATTTATGCAATATACACAACCTTATTGTTGTTGGTTTTCGCTTATTTATACGCATCAAAAAGCAGTCGAAGCACTTCACCGCACACACGCACACGCGCACAGCTGCATTAGTTGTTGTTGCCGCACACAGAGAACACAATTTGCATTGCAAATAAATAGCAAACAACAATTACAATAACAACTACAAGAGCAACTCGTTTGTATGCAACAAAGCCGTTAAATCAACATGTGCAGCAACAATAACTACAAAAACAACAACAGCAGTTAACATTCACAATCTGAACAATGCATAAAATTCTGCAATTACAACAACAACAGCAACAGCAGTGGAAAAATGCGATACAACAAAAACATAACTGTCAAAGTAGTGGCACACAACAACCACGACAACCACTCACTCCACGCTTAGCATGGCACTCACACGCTGGTTGTTGCTGTTGCTTTTTGTTTATTTACGCTTTTTGTCTTCGCATTTCACTCGAGTTCAGCAATCAACAGAAATAACTAAAACAACAAAGAAAACAAAAAAAAAAACAATATATGTATATATATAAATATTCCCCAGCCCCATATTAGAGGACCTTGGATGAGCTTTTGTTGTTGTTGCTGCTGTTCTCCGCTTTACATTTGCTATTTGTGTAGAGCATTTGTAAACATTTGTGGTCGTGTTGGCCAAAACAACCAACAGGCAGCAAGAACAACAACAAGCAAACGCCAAAATTTACACGTCAAATATTGTGCGCCACAAAAACGGGAGTTCACTGGTGTTGCACACACGAAATTAGTGTACACGGGTGCTTGGCGGTGTGCGAGCGTGTGTATGTGTTTGTGGTGGTCAAAGCGCTGGCTTGTAGCGCACTTCAGAGCCAAAGCGACGACTGTCAGTGACAAATGTTATAAATATGCGCTTTTTCCACATTTTATTTATTCGCCTTCGCACAGCTTGTTGTATCTAAGGCTTTAGTTGTTGTTGTTCTTGTTGCTGTAGTTATTTACACATGTCTCCCATTTATAAATATTCCACGAACAGCTTTAGTTTATTTGCCAACAAAATTGTGGACCACTAACTCAGACTCAGGCACAGAGCTCACTGGACCACCGTCGTTCGAGCACAAGCTGCCGAACTGGGCAAGCTGCGGAAAGTGGTCTGAAGTGAAAGAAATTAAAATAAATTGGTTTCTGTTTGTTGTTGTTTGTTGCCCGCACTCTCAGCCCAGCAACGCTTGTGTTTCGCCTAAGAGTTCAGCTAGTTCGCGTACGAATCAAGAATAGTAGAACAGAGTCCTTCAAGATGGTATAAAGTAAGGTTAGGTTAAGGTGTGGTTAACCCACTTTGGATGAAGTAGAATGAACTTTATAAGTTTTCCACCATTACTGTCCCAATTCAATGTTGATGGGAGCATTGTTCAATGAGTTAGTTAGAAAAGTTGAAGACAGAGAGTTATATCTCAAATGTAGAAAAAGTAGACCAAACTGTTCAAGGATCCTTCTTCAACCGACTTATAGTTGAGCGTCTATAACTTGAAGGTGCCAACTAATAAATAAGTCCATGCACAGCTGGATATTCTTAATTATAACAGGGCACGTATAAAATGTAGTAGTTACTCGTGCAGTTAGATAGGCTTAAACGCTGATAAGGTGAATTTCTTCATTCAAAATCATTATTTTTCGACAAAGATTCCGCGTAGCTTGCTTTAACATAGCTTTTAAGGATGGAGGGAAGATCAATGAAAACTTGCAAGGAAATTCAAATCAAGCTTTTTCAAGCTTTCACTTAAAAAATAAATAAAGTTTTCGCCAAAAATCTTTTTTAAATTCTCCGCGAAAATTAATCAATATTACCGCTATTTCTCTTGGCATGTATTTCCGATTTATGGTAAGCATGGGTAATTGATATAACATATATGTAAGTATGTGTGGCAGCAGTGCTCAAGGCCGCTACTTTTTCCATTATATTCGCATTTATTTCCTTTCATGTTGACTCTGTGCGATTTATGAGGCTCGGCAGAGACATGCATTTTTTTCTTTATTTAGTCAGACAGTCGCGTAAAGGTATAGGCGACTATTTGTTGTAAATATAAATAGATACTGTAAACACCAGGAAATTTATTTTTGCTTAAAATTGCAGTAAGAAATCTAACTAACACATGTACACTCATACACACTGGTTTTGGTCTTTTAAATATGTTTCGGGATCCCGAAAATATTCGGGATTTTTGTATTAATACTTTTTAAATTTCTGTACAAATGATAATTTATTCGAAACTTTTTTCAGCTGAAAACCCCGAAATGTTCAGCATGTCAAAGGTCTTCTAATGGTGGTTATATATAAAAGATATACATAAATATGTATGTATTTATGTGTGGTTTGGTATTTCCAATAATGAATAAATTCTGTATTTCGGGATTTTAGAAAACTTTCGGAAATTTTTTCGGGATTTTTGAGTTAACCTTACTTTCAAGTTTGATTTGCTATTTACAACTAAAATACTTCTGCATTTCGGGATTTTCGAAAATGTTTCGGGATCCCGAAATTTTCGAGTTAAGATTACTAAAACTTTTACCCGAATATGGTTAACTATTTAAAACTTTAAACAACTTAAAGTCCCGAAATGGCCAGTATCTCAAAGGCTTTCTTTCGGGGGTTATATTATTATAGCAATCATATTAATTTAGCAAACTGCTCCCACTGCGTGCCATAGTCAAATAAAAAAATAGCAACAACAACTCTCGAATACTCATAGATATGACTCCTTTATAAATGTCGGAGGCCTTCTCCGCCAGCCAATGTTTGCCCCCCATGCTGACTAACAAACGGCAACAATTATGCGAGTGGTAGCAGTAATTAAAGCAGCAACAACAACGCAGAGAACTAAAATAATAAATATAATAGCAACAACAATAGGCAGAAGACGGATAGCGCCCAGCATCATTAAGCATTCGTAATTTGTAACGCTTCGGTTATTTATAAATTATGCCACAGTGGCAACAATAAAAACAAAAACATTATCACTAAGTAGTCACAATAATCACAGGCGCAACTGATGGGACTGCAGCAACAAGAAGACTGTTTGCTGTAAATAGTGTGAAAGTTTACACGTTTAGAAGTGGCAGAGCTTTGACTAATTTACACTGAGAGAAAATGCTTCGGTCTTCTAACTTGAGCTTGGGCAACTATCTACGCGCTCCCAATACAAACCGGTCTGGTCGGGCCAGTTCTTTTTAGGACAAGTTAATAGTAAATATTACTACGATGAGAACCAGAGATCTATTTATCTGCAAAGAACGTAGAAAATATGAGTTAAGAGCCCACTACGTATGGTATCTGATATAGATTCTACAACATTAATGGATCAGACTACCCGACTAACGTTAATGTTAGCTCCCAGGGTCAGGATCCCACGAAAACGTAGGTTCAGAGCACATCTTGTAAGGTATTTGGAAGGAATCTTACGATATTCACGATCGAGGCTACTTATGGATCCCAGGGCCTCAAGCCACATTTGGAATGGATCTCACGGTATTCACGACCAACATTAGTAGTAGGACTTTAGAGCCAAAAACAATGCAATCTGCATTCAAGGAATATTTTTCGCAGTGCGCTGCTCTTCGACGTTTGTAGTGTCCCTATTTGTTTAGCGTCTGAGAGGTTTCACGTTTACACTTTATTGGTGCTACATTTCCACCAGCGCACAAAGGCACTGCCACGCAGCGGAGTGTGAACTCAGGCACACAGCAAACAAACTGGGAAACTGGGAAGGGGGGGAAAAAGAAAAACTACACAATAATGGCAGCTGAAATAAGGCACATTAGTGGCGAAAGCCACGGCCCCACGAGCCGACGGTGAAACGCTTAAGTAGTCGGGTTGGCAGAAAGGACAACAGCACAGTGACAGGAAATAAAAAAGGGACACTTGGCGGCGAAAGGAATACGAAGTGGCCACAACAAGGAAGACAATGCACGCAAAGAATATTAAAACGATGAAAGCCTGCGGATAAGGTGAACATAAAAGCGGGGAGGAGGGAGGCAAAGGCAGCTGGAAAAGCAAAGAAAACTAGCACACCGAACGAGTTGTGTGGAGCTGGGGCACGGCGCAACGAGTAAGGAGAATAAGAATCGAACAAAGTTAAGCTGAAGGCGCAGTGAGCAACGAGCAACGAGCAGCGGGCAGCTCACGGAGATAATGCAAGCGGTTCACGTTTAAAGTGCGCCGATAAACGTTGGCCCAGCACTGAGGAGGAGAATTTAAAGAAGCTACAGCAATTCTATAGACGCTGTAAGGTTACCTTAGCGGCCGAAGCTCTAGTAAAGTACTTGAGCTGCTTATAGTTGCGGAAGTATTCGAGGTTTGCCGCATTTAATGCTGCAAAATGAGAAGCAAAGCAAAGAATAGAAAGTAGCGTGGCAGCAGCGCCACCGAGGTAAATCGCAAGGTGCAGCCGGAGTTCAGCAGCAAATGAAGCGCAAACACGATGGCTGAACTGAATTTGTGTCAAATGTGCATGGAGGGGCAAGCAGAGCGGGTGGAGCACGCAGAACGACGCTTGACACGCAAGCGGCCGCAATAAAACCTACAATTATGTCGAGCTTGTAAGATAGCTTTAGAAATTTCAGTAATGAAATTGCGAATGCTTTGCGCAACAGATAAATTATAATCATTATAATCGATGGTGCTGTGCAATTTTCACATCAGCTGAGTGGTAATAACAGTAATTTGGTTAGGCACACTATTATTAAGGTAAAATATCGTAGACTGTCGAAAGAGAGCACAACAGTGCTTATGGAAAATATGAAAATAAATAGGTGGAGTCTTCTCCTTCGGATATGGAGTTACGCCTTGCTTTCTGAGATAGGCTCTGCTAAAGAAAATAATGTACCTTGAAATAATAAATTCATTAAGCGTTTGCGAAGTCCAAATTACTGCTGTTTAGTGAGTGAAACAATGAAAACAAAGCTCAAAGCGCCTAAAAATATGCAGTAAAGCAAGAAATCAACGAAGAAACATTCTCTTGTCTTTCTATCTCCTTCATACAACTGAAAAATTCCATCAAACTACAAATCTTCTACGCAAGCCACAAGTTGGAGCGACCGTTCCTAAGTTCTAGCGTTTGCACGCAGACGCTTCATTTTTATTTAGAGCTAATTGAAATAAATTAAATGTAATTATTAGCTTTGGAAATTTTTCGGATTCTTTGTAGTATGTATTTCAACGTACTCCACGCCCCACCACAACAACGGGCGGTAGACATGCCGCGCCCGACAAATGGATAAACAATTCCTCACACTCTCTCTCTCTGGCACTCTCGCTCGCTGGGCAAAAGCAGGGCAGCTGTAATTATTTACCAGTATGTGTGTGTATGTGCTATCAACCCACGACAAAAGACATAATTGCCCCACTAAATAACCGCACTAATAATACTGTTATACACCATAGCAGCAACAACAGCAACAACTAACCAGCAAATGTGACCCTACTTTGGTCTTCCGAACCCCGAACACAAAAGCGAAAGCAACAAAACTTCAACTTGACGTGCACATAATTCAAGGTGTAAAACGTGATTTGTGCCGCGCTGTGCTGTGTTGCCTTTGCGAATGCTGTGTGGTTGCGTGCGACGTTGTGGGTTTGTTAAGGCCACTGCACTGATTGCCACACCCCGTGCTTGTTGCTTGCCCACTTGCTCACCTGTCCGCCTGGCTTGTTAATACTCGACTTATAACAGCTCCATTAAGGCATCATGACGAATTTATTCTCAAGTAATTGCTTTACTCGGCATTAATAAATTTCTCATGCAATTATTGTGTATCTTATTATCAATTTATTGTGGTTGTTGTTATTGTTGCTGCTTTTGTTATTTGTTGCCTTTAACACTGGCTTTGTTATGCGTCAAATATTTGTGTAATTCCAACAGTTGTGAATACGTTTTACTAATTCGCTGCTAAATATTTGTGTTTATTAAGGCTTACAGGGCGTATACGTAACATTTGTGTGTGGAGTGTGTGGTGAAATTAGAATGAATTTATTTTTAGCTTTTCGGAACGAAGAATTAAAATTGTCAGTATAAAACTGTTTGAATTCTGTTGAGAAAATAAATAATTTATTCAAAGACATTTTAGATAATACTTTCAGTATTAAATCTATTCAAAATTATTGAAGAACTTTAATTTTGAATGAAATATGACATCTGTAAAACTAAAAGCTATAAATACTATTAAAAATATTTTTTAACAAATTATATACCCATATAAAAATTTGATTTTGATCGTTCAGTTTGTATGGCAAATATATGCTCTCATCATTCGATCCGAACAATCTCTTGGGAGATTGACAACAAACTATGCCAAATTTCGTGAAGATACCTCCGCAAATTAAAAAGTTTTCCATGCAAGCACTTGATTCCGATTTTTCATATCTACAGTTGTCCGATATCGGCGGACGGACAAGGGAGCAGCTTCTTGGAAAAGGCAGAGCATATGCAGAGTTTTCAGATGGATATCTCAAAAACTGAAGGACTACTTATTTTTTTCTCTTCTTTATATATATACTAGGGGATCCGGCCACGCGTTGACGTGGTATATATTTTATACTTTTGTTCATATAATAAGCTATTTAATTCAGTGAAAATTTCATTTACAAATAAAGGCGTAAACGTTTTTGTCGGTATAGGAATCCAAGGGATTGTACTTAAGGTTTAATTTTTAATATGTTCATACAAATAAATTTCATTGGAAAAATTAGCGAATTTAAGGCTGCTTTCTCAATGCTACCAATGTAAACAGCGTTTCTGTCTAGTTAATAGAGTTGTCTGCTTAATAGATTGTACTTAATAAACATCAACAATGTACATAGTTAGGAGAGCTTTCACATTATTCTTTATTTATCAATCGTTTTAAATATCCTATATTCTAAGTTGGTTCGAACTGAAGACAGTGTGCTGAATGTTAGTAAAATCGGTTCAGTAGTTTAGGAGTCCATCCGGGGCAAACAAACTGACACATGTTTTTTATATATAAAGATTTCTTGCGTGCAAATGTATGTCACTGCACTCCTCCTAAACGTTTGGACCGATTTTGATCAAAGCTTTTGTGTGTATTCAAGGAGATTCGAGAATGGTTTAAATTCACAAATTGGTCCACTGGAAATTAATTTTTTTGTAAACTAACAAAAGTGGCTCACCCAAAATGCTATATCTCCTTAACTAATAGTTATAATCTAAATAATAGAAGTCATGTAGAAGGTACTAGTAGTACTATCTAGTACGCATCAGCCACAGTAAAACGTGGACGGGTCCTCTATTATTTTCATATAAAGAAAATTAGAGCGCTATATACATACATACACGCATGTAAATATGTACATATTTATTGATATTAATAAAATTTTATTTGTTCGTCTCCATATATGCAAGAGTGTTTGTCTATTGTATGTATGTATATGTGAATCTGGGTAGTCTAAGCTAATAAAGTGACTTGAATTAAAAGATGTGCACGGCTGCGTGTAAGATAAGACTTTGCAAGGCCGACAAGGAAAATGGCAAAAATAAATGAATTTTAAATAAAAGGGGAATGTGTTAAATGCTTAATGATCATCCAGAAATTATTTGCTTATGAATCAAAAGCAAACATGGAAAATCTCAAATTGCAATCTCAATGACAATGAGTTCAAGGCGAGCCATTACAGCATGCCCAAACCGGATAACCAAATGATTAGACTACCAGCAAATATCACAAGCAAATAGACAAGACGTGCAATAAATAATAAGTAATGGAAAATTAAAGCCAAAAAGAACAAGCAGATAATATGAAAATATAATGGAGTCGAAGTATAAAGTGAAAGTAGCGTTAGATGGGGGCGTATAAAACGCACAGAAAAAGATCAAAGGCACATAGCGCATATATAGTGGCATCACTTTATGGTAAATTTGTATGCTTGCCTGTGCTATAAGTAGCTTGCTAAGAACCGAGGCGACAGCTATTAAAGTTTATCACTTAACGCCTTAAAATGTCTAACGTTTCGCTCCACACACACACACTACATTGACGAAGGCCGTGAGCTGTTGTTGCTCTTGACCAGCGGCAAAACGCCCAAATGGATTGCTAAGCGCCCCAAACGGAGCACGGCCGCCCCTGTCAATGCGTTTATTAGCGTTAAAATATTTCTGCCATTTTGTCAATTCTGTAATCGGATACTACATTTAGGTTGCGTTTAAAAATAAATTACTTTAAACTACACAAACACAGTGCGGCGAATGAACATTTACACGTACGTGTTTGACAGGCAAATGTCACATATACGCCCCGACGACCAAAACCACTCTTGCACGCTCGTCTGCTGCCTGTCATTACACGACTTCGTTTGTGTAGTCGCCCATTTTGTGTACTTGCGCCGAAATATCACTGAAATAGTTATGCGTTACAACAACGACCGGAAAACCTTGCTTATCGTGCTTAACTGACCGAAACGTGACTGGAAAGTGTAGGACACGCGAACACTCAACGTAAGTTGCTTTGCGACAAGTCACAAGCATTTTCAAATGGTCGCGTTGCGGTGGGGTGAGGGAGTTAGGGTGTCGTTGCAAAAGTTTATATGACTTAACGGGAAAAAATATTTTGGTTTACTCACCGTGATCTTATTTGTTCATTGGCTAGTTCGGTGCGTGGAAACTTTTTCGATGCCGCCACTGCGGTCTCAAGCGCACTGGTGTCATCCAGTTCGCCCTCAAGTGTGACGAAAATAATGGAGCCCATGGCGGTGTAGAGCAGCACGAGCAGGAGTACGCCTGGGGGGATGAAAGTGTGTAAAGTAGCAGATTAGTACGGATGAAATGGAAAAATTAAATTACCGTTAGTATTACAAAATATTAAAAGTTAGAAAATATTGATAAAGTGCGAAATTTATGAATTTCCTGAATAGTTTTATATAGTATATTAGGTAGTTTCTTACGTATTGGAAATATCGAAGTTTCAACTTACACTAGTAGAATAATGTCTTTAGGGGAAAAATGGCAAAAAATGGTTGACCAAAATGTTACATATTATATTCATTAAAGTTCATTATAAATATAAAAAAATAGGTTGAAGTTTGATTAGAAATACGAAGAGACTTTTTGACTACCCAATATTTAATTAACTTTAGACATAAACTGCCCTCCCGGTCTCATTTTTCTTCCACTGCTATTTCTTTATTATTATTTCTCCTCTCTCACTCTTTAATTCTAACTCTCATCACAAATTAAACTCTACACTCTTTCTCTTCTATTAGACAAATTATTTTTCCCTCTCTGAATGATTCATATTTTAAGATACCCTTATTACCTGTTAGTTTTCAGTCTCTCTTCATATCAGATCTTTCCCAAAATCGCATTCACAGCTTTTTTCTCACCACTAAATGATTTTCACCTAACCAAAAAAATATTTCTATCTATAGCTATTTTATCAGGCGTCTAAGTACATATTTCTTTCCCCTAACTAATTTCTTGCCTATAAAACTGCCTCTTGTTTTTTCCTAAACCTCCTTGCTCTCCAAATTCTCTAAAACATATAAAGTATACTCTCTTTACGCCACTGTTTTGTCAGATTTACGCTCTTTCCGTATTCGTCTACGCTCCCTACCACTATAATTTTCACTCTTACATTTAAATTGTTCATATTTCTAAGCCGCTCACCTGTCGCCGATATGCAATGTGACTTGGGCGCCTTCTGGCAGCCGCACAAGCCGCCAGCGCCGCGTTGCTTTTCTCCCGACCCGCCGCCACCACCGCTGCCACCGCTTGAGCCGCCACCACCACTACCACTTTTACTGCTTGGAAAACACATGCCGCTGCCAATGCTGCTACTGCTGCTCGAACTAATCGCCGATTGCGAGGCGTGTATGAGCGTCGGACCACCGATGAATGCGGTCAACGGCAATGGTGGCTTCTTCTGCATAATAACGCCCACGTATGGGCGTGGTGCCTTAGGCGACAACGATGGCCAACACTGTAATTAGTGGTGATATGAGAGAATGAGCACCGGAAAGTGATCACTTGTTGACTCTGTTTCGACTAATAGTTGTACGAACTCACAGGCAGTGTGCAGTTACTCACGCTTTCAGTGTTCACGGAAAAAGCAAAATTTGTCTGCTTTAATGCAAAACTACCCTTAAGTTTAGACTTTAAGTGAGTTTAGCGCTTTTGTGATCTGTTCTCTCGTAGAAATTCTTTTGCTTTTCAGTTTTTAGTCTAATTTTTTCGTCGCCAACTTTTCCAACTCATTTTTATTGGCAATTAAGTTTGGCATTTTTTACCGAAATTTTTTCTCGCAATGCTTAAACATAATAACGCCACAGTATGGCTTGTTGCTTGTAGCTGCTATGAGCACTTATATGCATAGGGCTTGCTTTGTTGTTGCATCACTTAAAGAGTGTCTGTCGCCGGAAGCTGTAATAAAAGTAAAAGTAATGCGAGATAGAATTAAATAACTTTTTATTACGTACGTCCATGCACAAACACGCATATATATATATACTTCTACATATATATAAATAGAGCAACGAGAATTAAAGAGCGCTGAGCGCATGGCGGGGCTATTTTATTTCCTTTAATTTGAAAGCATTTATATTGACATTAAGCTTTCTGTGAAAAATAAAACATGTAGCTGGCTTTTTAATAAAATTTAAGTTTATTGAAAAAATGCAGCGAAAAAATTAACTAGATGAGTTGAACGTTGGTAAAAAGGGAAATGAGAAAATGAGGAAATAATATAAAGCGAGTCTTTACTTATTTGCGTTAAACAGAAATTAGATTGAGTGAAATTATAACTGGTGGCTACGTTTATGCGTCGAAAACAGGAAGAAACCAAAAGTGAGAGAAGCAAAGTTTGTGCACGAGATTTATTAAATTTTCAATTTGTTTTCAGTTGTTTTCGTATTATTTGAGCATATGTTGAACACCACTCGAACTATATAGCGGGCATGTCGCTCTCTTCTTCTTTGCTTTACTTTAATAAGTTGTTATATGCAGTTGAAATTTAAGAAAAAAAAAATACTTCTTATTTTTTTGGAAGGGACATTTAATTTCCCATTTATCTTCAAAAAAAAACAACTAATCTGATATACCAAACTAAAACCGTCGGCTGTTTCTCACCACTAATAACAGACTTTTTACGCAAAACACGCACACCCACGCACTCAAGTATAAAACAATTATGCATAAATCAGCAAATGTCAGTCAGCAAACAATCATCAGAGGAAACCAGCAGCCGGAAGCCGCCAACATCAAAGTCACCATGGAATGCAACGTCGACGAAGCGAAGCAATTACCAAATCGAAAGCAGCGACAACCCAGCAAACAACCAAAAAAACAAGTAGCAACAACTAAAAACATACTGCAAAAACTGGTATAAAGATAGAATGCGACTCAAAAGGCAAATGCCGACGCATGTGTTTTAAACTCCTTTCACCAACGCCAAACCCCTTGGCCCCACTACGTACGATAGTTTTGTCGTTGTTGCTGTTGTTTCAAAAGCAAACACCCGCTCGAGCTGACTAACAATGTGGCAAACATGTTGGCTTGTTGCTGTCGCAGCAATTGTAGTCGTAGTGAGAGCCGCAAAGCTGACGCTTTTGGCTATTGGCAAATGTACACTCACGCTCACAAGCCGCCCCTCCCCAAACGCGCACACACGCTCGTTCACCAAGCGCACTGCCACTTATGCATGTGCTGTTAAATACCAAAAATTGTATTTACGCTTGGCTTTATTGAAACAAATATAACGGTCCTGTGTATTGTCAAACATCGACAGCGCCCGGAGAGCACAATCGTTATAGTTAACGGTTGTCGTTGCGATGACACATGCGAATGGCTTTGGGTGGCAAACGTGAAAAGAAGAAGAAAAAAGGGAATTTGTGGGAGCGCTTCCTTCATGACCCAGCTTTCAGAGGTAGGGACCCTTAGTATTTATAGTTTACTTCGGTTGCGACATATTCCCGAACCGTTACTTAGTTTTGGTTGGCTTGAGTATTAAAGCTTGAGATGTAACCATTTCTTTAGATCGTTTGTCTGACTGAACTGTACGTTCTGTCGTTGGGATACGACTAATTTGTTGTTGTTATTGTTGTAGCGGATGAATTCTGCCGAGTTGCCGATCCTTGGCTGTTCTGGTTACGAAGACCCGACTGTCGTGGGAACGGATCGAACGATTTTTTTATACTGGGTTCAGGCTAAACTTGAGTTTAAACCGTTTTATGTAAACTCTAACTAGCAAAATTCGAATGCCTTCCTTAGATCGTGATCTTCCACTTCAGACTGCTCTCATTCCCGTCACACCTCTCAAATTATCTATGCTTTAACACACTCAGACTACTTATTGAAGGCCGACTTGCGAGGGATGAAGTCCTACAACCATTCGCAGGAAATGGAAAAAAAGATCCAACCGACCTGACTCTATTTTTATATGTGATTTATCTTCAATGTGACACCACTTGACACAAACTCGATCAAAAAGTGTTAACCGTCTGCTGACATTAGATATCCCGGATTGAGTAAGATCTCCTGAAATACTGCTCTGGCATGGTGAGGTATGGCATGGTAAAAGGTCATATGAGTCTCTCTGGTCGACTCTGTGTACAAGTTTTTCTTCATATATTTCATTAACTTTAACGCTCAACTAGCACTTTTCTTAATGCGGATTTGAAAATTCCATGTGCTTTCCAAGAATTTGTAATATTTTGTATTTCCAAGTACCGCAGACAGCTCTGATTTGCCGTTATGCGAAACGTGCTGGCATGCCAAACCATAAATGTTGAGCTCATGTGTGGCCAAATTGTATATTTAATAGTTTTGCTGTGTTTGCGCTGCGAATTCCGATGCAAGCAACACGCTGTGTACACACGCACACACACACGGGCGAGAATACACACGCATCTAAATCCGGGCTAACAATTTTGGTCGAGTTAACAATTAAATCCATGGCTGCAATATTCGACTATTCGCATTTCAAATGCACAAGTGCACCGGTATTTGTGGGTATGCGTATGTGTGTGTGTATGTTGGTGTAGCGCTGTTGCAATGTTTTTCTACGACGCCCGCCGCTGTGTGGCGCGCTCCCAAATACGAATATTGAAATGCGGTCATTGCTACGCCCATATTGGGCCACAGCAGGCGAGTGCGCGCAGCCGGAGCTCGGGCGCCAGGCTTGGTGACCTAAGCTGCAGTGTGCAGGTGCCGCGCTTAGCTCTGGCCGCCGCAGAGCAGTTAGCAGATAGATAATAGAAAAGCATGCACACGTGGGTGGATATGTGGAACTATGCGCTGGTATTTGCGTGAGCCACTCCGGGTCAGGTTGACCTGATTGCAGCGCGCCGCCAAGGGCTTAGCGCGAGCTGGTTGAGTGGACGTTTTGTGGCCGGCGTGCCTGTGAGGGTGTGTGCGGTCCTTGGCTGGCGCACATGCACCCACATGAACAAAAATACAATATAAACTAATATTTAGTGGTGCACCGGTTGCGACGTCGGCGCTGTTGTTGTTGTGCATTTGGCGCGTGTCTGCGCATTTTCTACGGCTTCATGTAACGCCAGGCACAGACATTAATTTCACGGCTTTCTTTACCTGAGCTGCGCTGCTCGCTTATTTCACTTTTGCGCCATTCATTTCAATTTTGTCTGATTTGCACTCCCTCGACCAAGCCGCGCGCGTCACGCGGCTGTCAGCCGGCGTGCCTCAGCCAACCGAGCAGTCAGTCGGCCCGTGAGTCTAAGCATTTGCAGTTTTGTTTGCGGCACACGTGCGCACTTTCTTGGTATTATTTCAAATTGGTCTGTTCACCATCTAAACAACAACAGCAACAATGGCTCAGTTAAATTGAAACCACGAAAATTGAGCGCAAAACAAGGCGTACGAAAATCAACAAGCAGTCATTGTAGAAAATGAGCATAAAACATTTCGGCAGCAGAAGAAACACAAAGCAATTCCAGAAACTAAAAGTGGCAGCAAGCAAAAAGGCACACAGAGTCGCATTTCACAACATTTTGAAGATATCACGTATACGACAGGCTGTCCTTCGAAAATATTTATAGCATGCAGTAGGACGCTCGTGAGAGTCCACGCGAAAACATGCTAAATTTTAATGAGCACTATGCGAACGAGATATATTTCAATGTGACAAGCCGAATGTGCCCATCGACGCTGAAGGCGTGTGGCACACTTAAAGAGGCAAAGTGGAAGAGTGAAATATCAGGTCTGCTACGGTTATTTAGGGCACAGATTTCGAAAAGTAGCAAAACTTATTAAAAAAAAATATATATATATATTGAAAATACCGTAACCGCCACGAACAAATTTATGGCCTGCAAGTAAAATTATTAACTCTTTCGCAAGGGTCATTGAAAACTATAGTGGCAACAGAGATCGCTACTACTTTATGATCTTATTTCATCCAAAAAAAAAATGGGAGCTTGATCTAGCATAAACAAAGTTAATCCAATTCTCAGATCTACCTAGGTAAACCCATGACAGATATCGCAGCCGCTTGGAAGTTGCATCACGATAATGCCCCGGCTCAAATGGTCTTTCTTGTGAACGGTTATCTAATAAAGGCAGACAGACCAGATGTGGCTCAACGGCCTTTTTTTGGTTTTGTGTGCTTTCCTGAAAAGGCCGATGAAAGGGGATCCAAGCAGCATGCACCCCGGCTCTCGACTCAGTTCTATTACTTTCCACACAAACCCTGTATTTAAAAGCAGCAAAAACAATCCCTTTTGGTATGTATCTCTTTTTATCTTCAGATCTCTCTGCTCCTCACTTTTTCTCATTTTGTACTCTCTCTGACTTTCTAATCCAGACAAATAGGTCCATAGAATAATTCTAGAGGATTGCCTTCCTAAAAAAAATATTCCAAAGACTTCCAACTCACTGCCTACTCAACTTATCTAACGAAAGAACAGTTAGGCACTTATTCTCTTTTGCCTTATCACCTTCTAACATTTTGAACTAAACTTTAAGCGCTTTAGTGTGGTTTTGCCTCTTCAACTTATCTAAAAGGAACCAAAGGCGTTTTCTTAGAATCACATTCTTATTAGAGCCAATAAAGAGCACAGAAAACACACTCGAACACTTTCTTCCAGTTAACACATGCGCTCACTCCAAATTGCATGAAGCGTGTCACCGACATACTCGCATTTAGAAAATAGTAAGTACACACTAAGTAAGCAAAAACAAAAACAAGCACACATATTGGCTCGTAGTGAGTAAGGCAAACAATTTAAAAGCTCAATGGGCCAACAAACACTTGAACAAACCGTACGCATCCCATTCAAACGCCGGCGCATTCACTATCATGTTCAAAGGTTAATAAATGAGGGTGTCACCTGCGGGTCACAGCTGGTGCGTAAATTGTGTGTGTGTGTGTGTGTGTGTGTGTGTGCGTATGTGTTTGTATTGTCCACTTTCTATGGATTTTTAATGAGATTTTGTAGAACATGGATTTGTACGCATACTTTTAGCAGCAACAGTGTAAATACTGTTCTCGACTCCGTATTAGAGGCTGGGACAGCCTACAGGTGAGCGTGTGGTCGGGGACACAAGGAGTCCTTCGCCGCTCCGCCAGCATGAGGTCAGTTAATATTGAAAATTGGCTACTTCCACTTAGTTGAATTTGCCAATCACTCAACGACTTGTTGTTCAAAGCCCAAGTGTATATGTGTGTGTGTGCGTTTGTATGAGACTGTCCATATGTAGGTTAGTTGCTATGTGCCTTTAGACTCAGGCAATTCTCTATTGTAGGCATATTTTTATTTACTTTTATTATTATTTTCTCACTTTTCACGTTTTGCCATTTTATTGTTCTGGTGTTTATGGGCTGCTCAATACAGGTAAAGTACTTATGGGCAATAATAGCAGTCATTGAGGTGTGAAAAAGTTGAAATTTTGTAATTGAAAGTACAGAAAATGGAGAAATCGCAACATTTGCGGCTGAAAATGTTGAACTGTTATTTATTTTTTGTGAGCTGAAGGCCAAATGATATACACTGAGACGATTTAAATGATGAAAATGTGGGCTTTTATTGGAAATTTAAGGAAAATAATATATTTATTTGTGTGGTTTAAGGAGAAAATGCTTAAGAAGCTTATAAAGTACGAAATTTGAGAGAGAGAAAAAAATATTTTAAATATTTTCTTTTAGGAAATAGCAATGTTCTTTTGCGGTGGGTGAATTCGTGAGGAAAAATAACAAAAAAAAAAGTTTTAACTAAAATTAGGGTAAGCTACTTTAAAACCAGCAGCTTATATTCAATATTTTTCTTTTGTATTTTTTCAATAAATGTCTTTGCAGTCGTATATCTCCAGTGCTACCAATCACATTGTGTCATAACATGAAATTTTAAGCTTCATCTAACCAAAACAAATAAAATTCGGCGAAGTTGAAAAAATGTTCAAAAATGTGTGGAAATAATGAAGAAATTCGCTATATTTTGAAATGTTTGTATAAAAAAGGGAAGAATGCCACGCAAACCACCAATAAAATTTGAGAAGTTTACGGAGACGATGTGATATAGCATAGTTCGTTTAACAAAACAATGTCTCGTTCGCTTAACTTCTGTAAATTTCGATGTGAAAGATGCACCTTACTCTGGTCGACTTATCGTTGAAGAAGCCGGTCTAATTATAGAAAAGACTGACAAGGACCGTCACATAAGCAGCCAAAGGACTTAACATTCATTAGCAAACAGTTTTGAGTCATTTAAAAAAGGCTGGTTAAAACAGAAGCTCGATGTTTGGGTACCACATGAATTGTCTATGAAAAATTTAATGGACCGAATTAATATCTGCGATTCTTTGCTGAAACAAAATGAAGTCGAACCATTTCTGAAGCGAATGGTAACAGGAGACGAAACGAGGATCGAATACGACATTAACAACAAATGGTCGCAAAGCCTCGAAAAGATACGCTGAGTGTTAGGTGGATTTGAAAGGAATCATCCACTATGGGCTGCTCCAGCCTGGTCGAACGATTGTTTATGCATTTTACTGTCAACAACTGATGAGATTGAAGCAAGCAATCGAAAAAACGGACAGAACTGATCAACAGAAAGGGCTTTGTCTTSCATCAGGACAACGCTAGACCACAGACATCTTCCATGACTCAGCAAAAACTGGGAGAGCTTGGCTGGGAAGTTTTGATGTATCCACCACACAGCCCTGACCTTGCACCATCGGCCTACAATTTGTTTCGGTCAATGCAGAACTTTCTTAATGGAGTATAGTTCGCTTTAAGAGAAGCATGTCAAAGTTTCTGGTCGCAATTTTTCGCCGAGAAACCAGAAAAGTTTTACACTGATGGAATAAGCTGAAATTGAAAATATTTCCAATATTTAATAAAGAAAAAAGCTGTCAAAAGCTCAACAGTTTTTTTGGATCACAAGTATTTGTGAAAAAAATTAAGATTTCTGCCCCAACAAATCCCCTCCACGCGGCTCTTATCACACTATCAAACATGCCCCAATCGAAATTGAGTGCTTTCATGTCAGCACCCTGTCAATGGCGGCAGAAAATAACAAGAAAGATTAAGGAAGCAAAAGTCACAAAAACGGCAAAAAGCCGACACAAACAACGACACACACGAGAAGTGCCCATCAAAGGCGCTGATAAATCACTACCCGGACTACATTAAACAGAAAGTGAGTTAAAAATAAATGGAAAGCCATGCTTTCGGCTGGCTTTCAGCATAACAAATACAGGCATACAGACACATATGCAGTTATACACATGTATGTATGCATAAGTATTTGTTTACAAAGTTTTCCACACTTATTTGTGCGTGCCGTTTTTATTTGTTTGCCATTAATAGTTTTTTGTTTTGATTTTTTCCTATTCGGTCCGGCAACTCTATTCAACAACGGACACTGACACAACATGGAAATTAAGTGTGCATGAATTTCATTATGATAAAGTCGGACGATGCCGAGTGCCGACAGAACAAAGCACGAAGCGCGGGGCGTGAGGCGGTGGCAGAATGAAGAAGGAAGAGGAAGGGAAAAAACACAAAGAAAAAACCGGTATTGGTGTTGAGAGTACATCAAAAAGCACGCCGTAAGCCTACGGTATTGACGTAAATGCCGACGCGATGCGGCAACTCTGCGATTCGGGCGCAAGTGAACTCTTGTAGGACGAAAAATAAATGTAAAACAAAATAAAAATTTATAAAAAGCGTGTTCAAATAGCGCGAAAGCGTTGCGAACGCCACAGCTGGAGAATAAAATAAAAGAAGCAAAAAATATTAAAAAAAAAAAAATACTAAAAAAAAATCGCAATAAAAAATTCATGTAGAGAGTGCAAAGTGAAGTACAAATAAATTTTATTCGACTGCCAAATGGTAAAAAATCGCCAATACAGCGCCACGATAAAATCAAAGCCAGCGAGTGTTTCGTATAAATATCGCTACAACAAAACAAGAAATAAGTAAAAAAAAAGGCGATATGAAAAGGCTTTCGTTACAATCCACAAACAATTCCAATCAAACGGCCGAACGCAACGCACAACAAAATCCATCACTTGCCAACTTCAGCAAATAAAATCAGTTGAAAACGATCCAGCGCGCACACAAGGCGTCTACAACAAGAGCGTGTGTGTGTATGTGTGTGTAGTATGTCATGTGGTCCGCGGCGCCCCAAACTATGCTACCATTTAAATAAAATGTTACAAAAACCAGCCAGCCACTATATTCTTGAGTTCGAGTATGTGGTGTGCGGCAGCTTGACTTTGCAGGGTCCCTTTTCCAATTTTGCTACTTCTCGCTTGCTTTTTGGCTTCTGCACTCGGCCCATTAAGCTCGTTTGATTAGGATAAAATGTGAAAAATTTGAATCCGCATTTTCAATTTTCAACCGCATTTAAAACGCACGCACATCACAAGTTTAACGCATGTATATGTGTCTGCTTAACTGGCATGCACACTACAAGCATTCAATTGCCTATTGCTGTCCTTCACCGATACTATTTTCACTTTCTTTTTTCTTTGCCCAGCCTCAACCTCTGCGTCAGCGATAATTTTCTCTTGGCCACATTTTGGTATCACTACACATAGCATGCACGAGTAAGGGTTCGCTCATCAGTCTATATGCAAAGTGTGTGCTTGAGTGAGTCACATACGAACAAGCGAAGGCGCATCAACGCATACATATGAATGATATGCAAGTCTTAGGGCAGACCCTGTAGGCAAGTTCAGGCAAAAGGTATAAAATGTGCAACAATTGTAGAAGAGCATAGCACAACAAAAGGTAGCATAACATAATATAACATAGCATATCATAAAATAGAATTGCATCACATAACAAAGCATAGAACAAAATAACATAATATAGCACAGCACACCCACATAGCATAACATAACATGGCATAACAAACATAACATAACATAGCGAACATAACATAACATAGTAACGTCTACCAAAAATTTCGACTGCACAATTTATATGGGTTTTTGTAGCCGAAATAAGAGCGATGCTGGAGTTCGAAAAGCCAGCCAAATTTGGGGTCCTAACCCGCTTTTCTCTCTACCACTATTAGTTAATTCAGGCAGAGCTCTCGATTTTAAAACCTAGTATTGTTAGTATCTTTTAGTAGAATTTTCTCAGAGTACTCCATTTCATGATAATTTCATATTTTTACGATGAACGTAGGATCCCCGTGGGTTCATTTTATCTACACTTGTGATTATTTATACGCTCATGATGCGAATACGCTCATGAATTAGTGCAGTCAGAAGCTCCGAATATATGCGCAGATAAATAAATATTCTCGCCAGTAAATTAGACTACCTGAAGAGCGAAGTCAGAAGAACCACAACTGTTTCACTGAGCTTTGCATGGCAGCATGGCACGCCATGCACACTTGGCACAGCACCAGTCGCTCTTAGCATCTACTGCTACTTATACGACTGACGATACTAACTGTGACTGCATACTTTACTCCTTTTTTTCTATTAGCCGAGCTTATGTGAGCACCTATGTGGTGGACTTTGTATGGGCGCGCCAAATACGTGTGGGGCATTTACATTACCAGCACAGACGTGAGCTTACGCTTGGTCAGTAGTTGGCTGGTTTGCTGTGGATACTGCGGTTTCCTGGCTGGCTGACACTCACGGCCGACCGCAGTTAAGCCTAACGCATTTGCTACGTGATAAACTTAAAGTGAGGCCGCAACACGTCTGCCACAACAGCGCAGGTGGTGCGCGCGGGTTGCAGGCGGCCGAGTATACCAAGTTGTGGATTCCACGCTATCGCGAGCTGAGATTTGGGTAGCATGAGGTATACCTTTCGGACTGACTACAGTTGGTTTGCGGTTAGTACTGCTCGTATGGACTAAAGACTCCCTAGCACATACCCACACACACACACGCATACGCTGTCATTTCTGCTGCTCCACCTGCTGATTATGCCCACATGCAACGCATTTACAACTACTTAAGCAAAAGGATTTCGCCTCCTAAAAACACACTTTCTCCCAATCTTCTGTTGTCGTTTGTTCTTGCTGCTTTTCGCATTTATTTCTGTTTAGCTACTTCTTTGCTGTGTATTTTCTTTAGCCGTGTGCTTATTTTCCGTTATTTTGTGGCAGCGCTGTGTGACTTGCTGGCTTCCATATAATTTGTTATCTAAATTCAGCTTGTTGTATATGCAAGCAAGCACGGGCTTGTCGAAATGGTTGGAAATGTTTATCTGATTAGATTTGCATTGGGGCAAGCGGCAAGTTGATCGGCGGGTAAGCCCAAGCTGAGCGTATGTGCGGCCATAATACATATCATCACAGAAACCTTCAGGTTTACTCATGTGTGCCCGCACACTACACTCACTCACACACTTACACACACATACACACACACACACATCGCAAGTTAGACAAGCAAATAAATACATTTCGCTCAGCTCGTTTTCAATTGTTTGCGTGTCGGCTGACTGCCACTTTCGCCTGCCAAGATATTAGTTTTCTCTTAGATTTGCTGCTCACCGCGCTGCTTTCTCTTTGCACCGCCGATTGTGCCGGCTGGCACCATTTGAGCCACTGTCACGTCCAGCACTTGTGCACACAATTCCAACCGCCATTTGAATATATTTGATATTTTCGCACTATTTATTTCCACACGCAATTTTCATAGTACGCCATGCCGTATGCGCAACATTTCAAAGATACTCTCGCACTAGAAATTCATTCGTTTTCTGATATGGAAAACTTATAGACATATTCATATCCAACTACTTTACTATTGAACATTTTTTCGCACAGGCAGGCGAGAATGTGCCACAACAGCTTTCAATTACCAACAACAATAAAAAATAGTACAAGAAAGTTTCCTTAAATTGAAAAAGTGATCTATGGACATAGAAGCGTGCAAAACTGTTCGAGTAAGGCCTTACAAAGCGCTTAAAGTTCATAACGAAAACCAAACTTGAAACTTAAAGCTTGTAAAATTTAATATAATTCGGTTATAAAGTAATAAATTATTTTTCCAATACTTTAACACTTTAACAGAGAGAGCTTAAAAGCTTTAAAGCTTATTAAGTTTGTTAAGTACAATAAAATTGAAAAAAGGTTTTTAGATCACTTAATGGAGTATTTAATGAAAAATAACATATTAAATCTACCAAAAAGCTTAAAGCTACTATTCGAGCAAGGCCATACAAAGAGCTTACAGTTTATAACGAAAACCAAACTTGAAAGATTGTAAAATTAGTATTTAAAATAATAAATTATTAACTTAAGAATTTTAAGAAGATTAAGCTTTAAAGCTTATTAAGTTTTATAAATATAATTAAATTGAAAGAAGGCCTAAAGATCTATTAATGGAATATTTGTTGAAGCAAAAATATTAAATCTACAAAAAAGCTTAAAGCATCTTAGAAACTTCTTATACAGTTGTACATTACCAAAAGCTATTTTTTAGCGATCTACAAGCTGAGAACACCAAGTAATGGCTTTAAAGCTTTGAAGTGAACTTAAGTCTACTGTGAAAACATTTTTGTTATAAAATATTTATGAGGAGCTTAAAGCTTCTAACAAGCTTGTAACAAAGTTATAAAAGGAAAGAAAAGCTATCAGATCACTACAAGGAATTAATTGTAATATTTTTAAAACCAAAAAAGCAGTTTAAAGCTTCAAAGATCTGAAAGCTACTTAGCAGATATTTATAAGTGTAACTGAGAACTGAAAAGGTTGTCAATCAAAACTTTATAGCAAGTTTATATTATTATTATAAAAGCTTTATGAAGAACTTAAAACTCGAAAGGCTAAAAGCAAAATGAAGAGCTTAAAGCTTTAATGAAAAAATTTGGCAACGAAATATAATATATAATTATATATAATATCGTTCCAGAAGAATTTTAAAATGTAAGCTTCAAGCTTCTGAAAAAAATCGATCCCGAAGAATTTTAACGAAAAAATAGCTATCATTGAGCAATGGAAGCTATCAGTGTGCCTGCTGCTTGAAGATATGGCTTAAATTTGAGTTTTGTTTTTAACCAGGTACCACTATGTATAGCAATTAGCTGCCACACAAACTGAACGATCTGCATCTAGTGCATATATGGAGAGATTTTTCATTTGACAAGGTATCTTCATGAGATTTGGCATGTATTATTGCCCAAGGCACTGAATCACTATATCTAAAAACTTATCCAAAATATAACAGCAAACTACGAAAGCTTTTAAAATGATTTCTGCTTTTTAAAATTATAAAATTGGTCAATCCTTCGAATTCGCCACATTTCGCCAAAAAAAATATATATATTTATTGCTGCTTTTCACAATCATGTTCTCTGCAAAATTTTTGTATTATATTATACCCTGTTCGGCGCATCACTTCACCGTTTTTATTGCCCGTTGTATTTCAAATTACAGCATACTTCTCTTCATTTCATTTTATTCTTTGCAAGTTTCGCTCTAATAACGCATCAATTTCATTTCCCAGAAGCTCACACAAGCACACATACACACGCGCACTTGCGCGCATATCGAGTATTTGCATAACTTTCTATGAAGAAGCACATACTGTTTGCATTAGCAATTTCAGGAAAAGCTTGACGTCTGTCTTCGCACAGCGCTCCTAGATGCGTCTACGAGAAAACCTTTTTGCTTTGTTTTTGCTTTATGCCACGCTTCTTAGTTTCCATTTATTTTCTAATTTTCTCGTATATCATCACTGTGTGTGTGTATATATGTGCAAGGCTTGAGCATTTGTACTTGTTGACTTTGCTTTCGCTCTTCAGAACAAATGGCCAACAATTTGTTTGCCCGATAGCAGAGTCTACCTTTCTTCCAACGAGCAAAGTCAAAACCCGGGAAAACTATCTCCAGCACTATCAGCATATCACTGTGCCACATCATTCCCTACAGGCCTTTTTATCATTTATTGCATGCACGCACGTTGTCGGTATGTGTTTAAGCTGTTTGGCAACTGATAAGCGCGTTGATGTCGTACGAGCAAGAAGAAACAGTGGCAAGAAAGGAAGAATATTGAAATTGCTTCGAATTCGCAGCGTTTTTGTGCAAGCAAAATTCATTTGATGCAGTTGATGTGGATTTCGGGGCTCACAAATAAAACTGCTCAAAATCGCACACACGCACATACGCACCCACAACAAATGACCCAATTTCCGCCAAAGCATATTTCCAGGCGCATACAAGCATATCGAACTATCAAATCCTTTTAGTTGCACACACGCACACATACACATGCTTAAATTTTGGATTCGTTTGCAAAGTACGTGCGTGCGTATGAGTGTGTGATTGGATTGGGTGGATGGCTGGATTATTTGTGAGTTGATTTCAGTATTTTATTAGCAAAATGTGACAAATTTAGATAAACAAATTTTTAGTGCGGGAAAGATACCGAATTCAGCGAAATGACGCGGAGTTTCGAATTTTATTTGATTTCGTAGAAAGAACTTTTCGAGCACGTTTAACTACGAGAGTACACTTTTGCGTTGTTGAATTCGCTTGTAATGACAGTAAAATAAAGTTTACAAAAATATCACAATATCGATAACCTGTCGATGGTTCCAAGACTCAAGGTTAGGAAAGCCGCGTGGAGAGTTTAACTAAGGCGTCTAGTTAGAGTGCAAAGGAGAGCGATTGTCGTTGGAATATTGTCTACATACAATTTGTATATCGAAATATGAAAAATATCGATAAAAATCGTGTTAAATATATCGTATATCGGTATGAATGTATTTGCATAGTATGATTTAACTTTATATATTGATTTTAAAAACAAGTCAAAATGTATTGATATCAAAATCGATCTATTTTGCAAAAATTTATCGATATTATAATCGATAAATTTAACAATTAACACATTTACATAAAAATTGATAAAAATTTCAATACAAATTAACTGACACATATCGATAGTTGCATCGATATAAGTATATTTAAATGCGACGTTCAATTTTCGTGTATACTAGCTACCATTTAACATTTATGTATATCGATTTGAAAAAATGCAATCGATACATTTTAGAATTTAACATAGTTTTGTTAATTCTACAGATGAAATAAGAAATACTTATCGCTAATCTAATCAATTAATTTTACAAATTATTATACACTTTATTAATACACATTATCCTAACTCAAATTGGAAAAAATGGAAATCATAAAATTCTGGCAAGAATTTACGTCAAACCTCATACAAGTCCATGATTTAAGGCTTTAGTTTGTGAAAAATATATGTATATTTTTATGCCGAGAACAGGGTTCGCCACGAGGTTTATAACACCCAAAAGGGCACGTCTGAAGTACTGAAAAGTATATATATTATTGATCAGCACGATGAACTTAGTCGATTTACAACGCCAAGACGTTGATCATTTGTCGGATCATTTGCGATATCGGATCACTATAGCGTATAGTTGCCATAAAAGCTTAACGTTCGCAATCATATGGTTCTATGGCAAACTTTTTCATTTGTGGAGATATATTCACATCATTGGGCACGGATAATATATTATATAAGGCAATGATGTAATCCCTTCAGGCACTGTTCAGATGTGAGCACTATACAGCTGCCATACAAACTGAACGATTATGATAAGGAAGTATTTGTGAAGGGTGTAATAGCGTACTTTTGTCAACGGTTTTTGCTGATTTCACGTAGTTCAGCATTTTGTTCTAAACTAGTTCTACAATGCTCTAAATTCCACTGCCTCGCTGAAAAGTGTCTGAATTTCACTTTTTTGTAATAGACAAATGAGTGAATTTCACTATAAAATAAAATATACTGCTTACCATTCCATTCTATACAGAGTATATTACAATAGCAAAATATTATTTTCCAACTTCTATGAATAAATTTAAATTCACGCATATTTTCAGCTCAACAATAAAATATAACCAAGAAATCAAAAAACAAAAAACATCAAATTTCAGCAACGCATGCGACCACTCTTGTTGTGCATTTCAATGGAAAAATAATGGAATAATATTTGCGAAAGCGATATGTAACGCCGTGCGTCAAAACAATTTTTGCTTACGCCTAAAAACACACTATATTTATGGGCGCTCACCTGGATTCACGCATTTTTCGGCGCGCGATTTTATTCTTCGCAATTAATTAATGCACGCCCACCTTACCCTAAGCCGATTACAGCATATTACAAGCTCACGAAATTAATAAATTCACAAATAATTGCGCCAACAGCGCGCAATGAAAAACAGCAACAACAACAACACGACAATAAACTACATGTGTTGCCAGACTTTGTTGCGCTTGTGTGTGTGTGTGTGTGTGTGTGTGGAGGAGCAGTGCACAAGCAGCTGGCGTGGAGGAGAGTGGCGGGGAATGGAGGAGCGCGACGTGGATTTGAATAATGAAAACGCCACAGCGTGCCGCGCCACGTAAGTTAATACCCACTTAGCGGCTCGCGCAGCAGACTGGCTGTTAGTCAATTAGGTGTGTATGTTTGCTGATTAAATTAGGGGGCTCCCAAATATGAGGGGAAATTAGCGCAAATGGAAAAGTGTGCAAATAAATTGCTAATTAGCCAGAAATTGAGAGGGCAATGTGGTATGATTTTATGAAATTTTTGTCGGCGAAAGCTGTATTTCATACTTTATGTAGCATACTTTTGGGGCTAAATTTTTAATTTGGGTTTTTATTGAATTTTATCATATTTTTAATAAATTAAGTTTTCTTTAATTAAATAAATGAAATTTTTAATAAATTTTACTTTCATAGAAGTGTATAGCGCCCATTTTTACATATTATCTTTGCACTTTCTTTCAACTACTCCCCAGCTGCCTGTCACTTTCGCTGTAATATTGAAACCAAAAATGACAACTACTTACTTACGTCACTAACATGCGCTGCTTCTATTCTTAGCAACAGTGACACTCACTTTTTTAACTACCTCTCTCTCTCCGCTCCCGCACACTTGACTATCTGCTGCTCATTATTAAACGTTAATCATACGTCGTGTTGTACCATTTAGGTGCTTTTTATTCATTAATTAGACAGCATTAGCTTGGTATTTTCCGTTGTACAATAACACGCACACCCACTTTAGCACCACTACAAGCATATGCATGTATGTATAAGCTAAATGTGCATATAAAGAAACACATACACAAGCAAATATATACTTATGCTACACACTTGTACATTAGTATTTAGTCTAATTAAGGCATTTACACGTAATCGCGCTTACTTTGCATAGTGGCGTGCTGGAAAAGTCACTGACTAGCTGAAATTCAAGTGAATACATATTCTAAAAACAAAAAATCAAGAAATTTCAACACTCCGCTCTGACAAGTATGATTAGTTATTATATAAATGTCTATTATAAATGCTTATATAATAACTGCAAATTTGTTGCGACATTTGCTGTTTAGTCAGAGGTGATGAAAGCAAATTACAAATGGGTGAAAATGCACGAAAATAAAAAACAAGAAATTGTTAATTTAAAAGCTTGACTTTGGTGGATTAGTTTGTACGGCAGCTATATGCTGTAGTGGACCGATCTGAACAATTTGTTCGGATATTGCAGAGTTGCTTTCAATAACAGCCCGTGCCAGTTTTCGTCAAGATATATAATCAAATGAAAAAGTTTTCCATACAAGGACTTGATTTTGACTGCCTGGTTTATAAGGCAGCTATATGATATAGTGGTCCGATCGGAATAATTTCTTCGGAAATTGTACCGTTGCTTTGTAAAATAGTTTGTGCCAAATTTCGTGAAAATATTTCGTCCTTTGGAAAAGTTTCTCATACAAGCACTTTATTTTGATCGTTCAGTTTCTGTGACAGCAATAAGCTATAGTCCGATCTGAACAATTTTTTCGGAGATTGTACCGTTCTTTCAATAATAGCCTGTGTCAATTTTTGTCGGGATATCTTGTCAATTAAAAAAGGATTTCATACAAGGACTTGATTTGACCGGTCATTTTATGAGGCAGCTATATGCTATAATGGTCCGATCTGAGCAAATTGTGCGGATATTCGCCAGATTTCGTTAAGATATCTTGTCAATTAAAAAGTTTTCCAAACAAGGACTTGATATTGATTAGTGAACTTGTAAGGCAGCTATGTGCTATAGAGAACCGATATAGGCGGGCCCAACAAATGAGTAGCTTCTTTGGGAAGGAAAGTACTTGTACAAAATTTCAGATCGATATCTCTAAACCTGAGAAACTAGCTCGCTTACATACAGAAGGACATGGCTTTCCACGCTGATCATCTTCATATATATATTTCATGCGTGCGTGTGTATGTCACTGAACTTCTCCTAAACGGACCTAAATGGACCGATACTTTAGTAACGCTCGAAATGCTTTTGGATTAATTTTTTTGTAAACCAACACAAGTTGCTTCACCAAAAGTCCTATAACTCCTTAACGAATAGTCATAATCTAACTCATAGAAATCATATAGATGGTATTACTACCGATGTAACAGCCACAGTAGTGGTCGGGTTCTCTAGTTTATGTATGTACAAATTTGATTACCCAGGCCTCCGACGTTTTCCACTGATTGGTATAACGTAGACCCTGCTCGGAGTATAAAAAAATTAACATTTCAATATTTTTTCTAAAAGGCTCACGTTCATAAAAGAACATCCCGTCAACCTGACGAGATAAAAAAAAATTCTATATATTATTAACTGATATTGCTTTCGAATATAGGACATGTATGTACGTACAGGCCTTCTGTGAACCTCTGACCAATTTTGCGATTCTTCTAGAAAATTTAATGGCACCCTGTGGAAACATTACTAGCCTGGGTAATCAAATTTTACAAATATTACAGAGAGCATACACTCCAAAAAGATCGCCGCATTGCTCATAAGATTATGAAGAGATATTTACAAAAAAAAAACCTGTGCTGACACAACCGCTTTAACAAATTTCCTTATTTCTTAAATTTACTACCCCTCGTTCTCCAAGCTTTCAGCGGCACGAAGCTGCTGGCTGGAGTACTTCAATCAAGAATACAAATATTAATCAAACTGAACACAAATAAGCACTTTCAGTTCATTTATGCGATGGCTTTGTGTGTGTGTGCTTGCCCCACAACCCATTTTATCGTCTTATCTTTTGTTTACATTCATTATTTATCCATTGTGTTGGATATGCGAAGCAGAACTTTGCTAATTATTAACGCTACAGCAGCCTAATGAATGGCGAAATTTTCGGAATCGACAAAAAGGTGCAAATATTTATTGAAAATATGGTGAACAACAAGCACCACCCACCGCACCACCGCCCTCTGTCTGTCCTAGAAACGCGCCGCCCATCAAGCGGCAATTCGTCCGAAAATGTTGTGTGAAATGTGCCAATAACTTGGGTTGGCTGTGCATAAAAGCCGAGCAGCACCAACACTTCCCAACGAACGGTACCTGAAAACGAAATCTCGCGCCCGCTGCATAATAACAACATGACGGCCCCAAACTCGGCGCCCGCTGCTTGCGTCAATTCAATTTGTTCGAGCAGCATTGCCACTGTCGTAATCAGGACAATTGAATCCAGTCGAGTTCATATGGCGGATAAGTACAAGCAAAGCCGACAGGACGCGCCACCTTCGCTGCTGTCGCCCCATGGCTAGCGCGCTCATCGGCGCTCCGCTTTGCGCTCGCTTTCTTTGACGTTAATTTGCGTATTACATTTTCACCACTTGACGCTGCAGCTGGCGCAGCTGGAAAAATTCAGCATTTTTCTGCTTCACTGCGGCTTATCAATTTCCATAAAGAGTGAAGAGCCTGTGAAAGTGTGTGTTTGTGTGGGTGCTGGTGTGGCTGCGGGTGTGATGCAATACAAATGATGTGCGCGACGCAGTGAATGGGAAAAAATATTAATGAAAAGTTTGAACTTGGCGCTTAATTAATGTCAAGGCGCTTAGCTGTCAGCTGGAGGACAGGTGACTTCAGCAGCAGACAGCTTGGCAGCTGCTTTCTGTAGTCATAAGTCGACTTCGCGGTATTATCAGTGGAAGAAATATGATTTCGGCCGTTTCTGCTTTTGTGGCGGAAGCCCAACAGACGGTGGTTACATTTTGAGAAGGAAAACGTGCATCAGCGCTGCACATTAGATGTCATAATTATGCGGTTATTAGCCGTCGCCATTTGAAAGAAGAGAAATTAGCACACAAATAAGTACTGTCAGCGGTTGGAAAAAATGAAAGGAAGAGACAGTTAGAACAGTAAAAGTAGCAAAATCTCGTGGTGAGGCCTGTAGAGTCGAGAAACCAGCAAATATGCACTAAGCTTTTCTAAAAGAAGAAGCGAACTACTTGGATCAGTTGAATTTAGAGCACACCTTCAGCTTTGAACTCCGGTTCTGACAACAGCAAGTGCTTCAGATCTGTGATTGTTACTGATCAGCAGACTTAAGTGGCATCAAGGAGCCAAAATGTCTTATTTTCCTTAATAAACACTTCAAGATTAGTGTGTTAAAAGTCCATTAGCATTACATGCGTTACACTCTTTAGCATTGCTAAAGAAACTATTATCTATCTCCCAACGGGATATCAACAGAAAAACTAAAAATTTGCTTGCCATAAATAACGTGCTTATCTCACTGCTGCAAATAGACTAAACTGTGCAGGAAGAGAGTCTATAATAGCTACAACTGTCATTATGTGTGTGCCAAAGCCACCTAATTGCCCGCAGTCACTTGATTGTGTATTTTCGACTTTAATCGCATTTTAATCGACGTGACATTTTTTATCTCACAGCATATTCAAAAATTACTTCTCGTTTATGCGCCAGCTAAGTACACACAAGCAGTTTATTCCTGAGTGAAGCATTCTTTGAGGGGCTGGCGTACAAATGTATGTACTATGTGTGCATAAAGTACCGCTAGCTTGCTGTGTGCAATATTTAATTATTACAAACCATAAAAAATAATCGAACAACCGATAAATTTTGGCTTTTACTGCTTCATGTTGCATACTTTCAGGTGCTGTCGAAACTTTGCGCCGCTAGTGAAGCATTAAATTATGGTTTCTTAGCGATTTTGATATGAAAAAGCTTGCTGGAATGCTAATTAAAAGCCACGTACCAGCCAGCCAGCGTACGGTATTTCGGCAATCAAATTTCATGCGGAAAAACTTGAATTTGCACAAAGCACGCATAAAAATCGAAGACTAGTGTAGAAAGCAGAAGAGTAGCAAGGGTGAAATGTGAAAATCGTGAAGCAAAACAGCAGAAATACGAAGGTAAAGTAGGCAGAAGCGTGAAATATGTAGCGAGCAAGCTGCTTGACGCGAACAAAGCATAACGGCAAAGACTCACAGCGACCTGTGCTTGTGGTTGAGCTTGAGGTGCTTCAACCTACCTCAAAAGTGTATTGAAAACAAATTTATTTAAGCTTAAGTGCAGCTGTTTGAGGTCAATGCGGTAATTGTGAGTAATTGAAAGCGATTGATTGCAAGCGTAAACTACTACACCCATACAAATATATATGGGTGTATGTGTGCGCGCAGAAAATATTTTCAAAGGCCTTCAGCAAAGCATACTTATTACTCGTAACATTGCAACACACACACACAGCAAAAATCTTAACACAGTCTCACACTTGCTTGCATACTTTCAGGCGCTTGCCAAGTCGGAATTTACAAGCTAGCAGGCGGGCAAAGCACTTAAGCCGACAAGGCATGTGGGCGTTTTTAAGAATTTGCCTTTACCGCGGGTAGCCTACTTTGTGGCGCACAGTCGATAAATTATTTTTAGTGATTTTTATTAACAGCAAACGATTTTTCTCATATTCATTCCATTATTGACATTGCGCAAATGCTCGAAAGCAATCAGATATGTGTGCGTGAGAAAGTGTGCGAAATAGCCAACTTCCGAAATACACACGCAAAACAAACAATTCTGGCACAGCCTTTTGCACTTTCGACAACTTTTCGGCCTATAAAAGCTAAAAAATAAAAATAAAATTCTGTTACTTAGTCAAAACATGTGCTTGGCACGCCTAAAAGTATACGCTCTCGACCATTACGTGCAGCTACCGTTATACACCACACAGCTGACCACAACATTTGCATTGAATTTGGGTGCTGTCAAGCAATCAGCAACAAAATAAAATGCACATAATACAATACAAATAATTGTCGTTAACACCGCGTACACACATTGAGCGCCTATAAATATGCTATAATCGTGCATGCAAATTAAACATTTTGCATTTGGCATACACACGAGTTCAAATTGCAAATTGCGCAAATTTTCTGTTTTCAATACACAAATAAACACGAGCTAAAGTGCCTGTTAGGCGCAACAGCCGTAAAGTATGCTTAAATTAATTTGAATATGAATGCACTGACTGCAGTGGCAATTATTTTTGTTTTCACTTTTTCTATATGGTGGCATAACAACTTCAGACTGAAAATGTGGTGTGCAGTGCGCAAATTAACGGTTCAATAAATTTACAAAACAAAAAAAATAATTTCCGCCTAAATGCAGGCTACACACCTGTTTGGAGAACGTTTTGCTAACGCATTAGTTTAGTTTTGTTTTCTAATTGCAACAGCGCTATTAATCATATTTAAAATTTTTGAAATTCGTTTATGACCGCCCAAATGTAGGCAACAAATACACGGTGTATGCAAATGCAATTAAAAATTCAACTCGAACAGCATTCGATTGCAGCGTTTCTGCGGTGTTCATTCGAATTCGGCTGGTAATTTCGTTTGCTGCTACGGTGTAAATGTACAACCGCCGAAAAGTATGCTATGCGTTGCGTTTACGCATATAATTAGTCATTTACTGAGGTGACCGGTAAATGTGGGAAGCGAAATCAGATGTTTGTAATTTTTAATTACATTTCAAATGCAGCGAAATATATTCATTTCAGCAGAAAGTTGTCGATAAGTGAAAATTTGTACCGTTAATTCAATATAATCAGAAGCGGAACTTTTTTAAAAATTTCGAATATCATCAAAGCACAAAAAAAATTAGGTAGCGTTGTAAAAAAAACACAAAAGCAACGAAAAATAATTTTTTCGGTTAAAATAATCGAGACAACAACAGAAAATTTGAAAAGTCCAAACCATTATAAACTTTTCATACTGATAACATGTGAAATGTTTAAGAAAACAAACACAACAATTGAAAACCATTTAGGAGAAGAACTCAGAAACGTTTAAAAATTGTCCACAAATCGATAGTTTTGGCAAATAAATCGATTTTTTTAAGTGATCATAAACTCGATAAAAAAAAAATCAATAGTTTTTGCCACAAAGTGAGACAAATTTATTTTGCCAAATAAATCGATTTTTGTAAGGTTTCAGAAGCTTTTCTTTAAACATTTCGAAAGTTTTCCAAAACTCTATAATTTTTGCCATAAAGTAAGATAAGAAAATCGATAATTTTGCCAAATAAATCGATTTTTTAAAGTTTTCAGAAGCTTTCCTTTAGACATTTTAAAACTTTTCATAAACTAGATAAAAAAATCAATAATTTATCGATTATGCATACATATTATTTATAATAGTAAAATGGGTGGTAATTTTGTAAAAAAAAATTTTCAGACGTTTTCACTAACAATATCGCAGTTTCATCGATTAACTTAAGCGGTTAAGATTATGATCAGTCACAATCAAAATGATGATCAGTAAATCGATTATGGTATTATTCAAAATTGCATTTCCAGCAAAGCATTTATCGATTAATCGGAAATTAAGGCTTGAAGTCTCTACATATAAGCTTCAGCAGTGCTAAAAATATATGAATTTAAACTTTTTAAATTTACCATATGTAAAATGGCAATATTCAAGCCTCTAAGTCAAAGCGCCCCAACATGTAACACTTTCACTTATTTACTTGCCATTGCTACAATTAACTACTCATTTGCGTTTTTCTTTTCAACAAATAATTAGTTTTCAAGTACGGCGCCCGCACAGTGCCTAAATGTATGCTTCCGAAAGCGCCGAAAGCAAACTGTTTTTTAATTTTGTTAATTTGTCGCAACTGTCAAAGATTCGCCGGCTTTTTACAAAGTTGTCACCACGCCTGAAACTAAACTTTCAATTAGTTTAATGCCAACGTCAACTCAGCGTTGAACGCCTAAAAGTATGCCACTTGTTATTACGCATTTACGCAAGCGACACTGACATTATAAATTCATTTATATTTAAGCGGAATAGCAGACTTTTTCTTTGCCAACAAAACTTTCGCACAGACAGACGCAACAACGCGGCGCGAAGCTGTTGCAAAGTGCAATGAATGAATGGCGATGCCAGCGCTCAGCTGGTTAAAGTAGTTATTGCAGTGTGGGACAGGGACCTTAGAAAGTATTTGTTGCCAAAAGTTTTAAAGTAAAAGTAAGCTAATTAGGCACGAAAGCTGCTTTGACACCCCACGCAATGCTTTTCAGCTGCGTGGAAAGGCCTCACACTGCGACACCCGCTTGCATTGTTTGTGTGCTGCTTTTAGGCGCCAATCATGCTGGCCACCTGACAGCAGTTGAATTGCATACGCGCCTGCCACTTCACGCAGGCACTCGCTATGGAGGTGACACATGTTTTCGCGCAACGAAAAGACCCTATAAATATCTAGTTGGACCAATGGAAGACACTTTTTGTCGGAGTCTACAAGCTAACTTAACGTTGAGATTAACTGAGTACATCATTTTGCTATTAACTTCAATGCGGCATGCAGTGCCATTACATTGACAAAGAACACGTTGAAAGACAACAAAAAGAAGAAAACAGTAAGGACACAGTTGTAGCGAGAAAAAAAGGGATTAGACATACACACACACGTTTCAAAAACAGGCTTGGTACGCTCACAAAACCGTCGGACTATTATATTATGCATCACAAACATTGCAAGAAGCACTAAATTAGCAATCAGTCGCGTATCTTATGACCTCACAAGAAATTCATTCACGTTAAATTAGATTTCGTTCAAGTTCAAATCTCTTTGACTAAAAGGAGGTCGGTGTTAGCAGGCCTTTTTCATAATATTTGTTCGAAAAAATAAACAAACAGACTGAGAATTATAGGCACATTTTTGTGGCACGAATACAATATGCGATTCTTTTGAAATAATGTTAACTATATAAATTGTTATCCTGAAATTGATGGTCAAGGCAATGAAAAACAATATTATGAAACAACCTAATGAAAAGCGACGTCCACTTTCCAAACAAGGGTAAACATATTGGTTGGTCGAAAAAGTCTTTTCGTATTTTGTCAATAGATGTCGTTGCAGTCGTATATCTTCAGTGCTACCAATCAAAAAGAACAGTTTTTACATTATGTGGCTTAATAGTAGCAAATTAGCAGCTATCGAGCTGAAATTCGATTCCATCGACGATTTTTACCACGCAAACAATACAGCAAAGTACAAACACGCTACGCTCAAAACACTCCCACCAGCCTAACGAATAATTATTTATAAGATGATGGGTTTACTATTATGCTGATACGCTTTCATTTTTGCAATTATATTACTGTGAAAAAAATATTGCAAGCTTACGTGGAGCTCGAAAATGTAATCGAGGTGCTATCGAGATCAAAATTTTTCATTTTAATTTTTTTTGTTCATATTTCACTTTTTACTATTTTGTGCATTTTGCGTAATTTACGCAACATCTATAATAAATTTGAAAATTCGCGAAGCAAACCTGCGTTTTTGATTCAGGAAAAAATTCGCTGCTCGCCGCAAAATTCCAATTAAAATTCCGTTAACGCAAACACGCTGCTTGACAATCAACTCTCTTTGGAATATTTGCACATTTTTCGCATCATCATGCACATTATCTAACCAGCCAACTTGCAGAAAGTTAAACAGTAGCCTACAACGTGGACAACAACAACAAAACTGGTGTTTGTACCCCACATTTCCTTTCATATTTTTGCGATGTTGCGCTTAGTGGCGCTGTTGTTTGTTGCCAATGTTCTTGTTGCTGCCGCTGCTTGCGTTATTGCATTTATGCGTGGCTTTATTGCCGCTGCCAGCACTTTTCATTATCACTATTTCATTTTTATCTTCATTTCTCATTTCCTTCGACGCAGTCCCGTGCTTGCAGAGGAAAGGCGGCTAACCGTGCTGTGCTCTTAGTGCGGCTGCTTCTATGTACTTGCTTGAGCATTTGCGTGTGTACGATGTTTGCACTTGTTTTTGTACTTTTAAAATTTTCTTTATTTTTGTTTTTGTACTACACATTTCATTAAAGCCAAGCAGCAGCCGAAGCAGACAGAAATGAGCGCGCGAAATTGTGTGTATGTGTACCTGTAGATGTATACCGTTTTTTTTTTTTAACTTTCTGCAGCACTAAGGGGCGCATAGCGGTGAATGCAGCAGCAGCAGCAACATTTGGCAACATTGTTTATGTTGGTGTTAGTATTTTTCGCAGTTCCTGCGAAGTTATTATTATTATTATGGCTACGGCTATTATGGTTGTTGTAGTGATTGTTGTTGTTGATTTATGCACAGTTGTCATCCTGCGTAGAGCGCCAACGACTTTCGCGGCGTCAAACACAAAAGAGACAAAGCCACACACGCACACACACACACACACTTGAGCATTATCGTTCGGCACTCGTCAACAGCATCGTCTCCTGCCTTTACAGAGGCCACTGTTTATTCTTCTTCTTCTTCTACCATTCACACACGATTTACTTGATTTCTGCGCTTACTACTTTGCTGTTATAACTGTTGTTGTGGAGTTTGTTGTTTGTGTTGTTGTTATGTTTGTTTTTAATTTCTCCCTGCCAACGTTGTAATTTGCCCCTCTTCAAAAACACGGCTGTTGTTGTTTTTGTTTTGCTGCTGCCACTTACCGTTAGTACTCCAGTTGGCTGATTTTTATGTGCATCTGCTGCGTTGCTTATTTTACTACTGTCAGCCGTTAACCGCCGCCAGCACGCACAGTAAACATGAACAACTTTGTTACTGTTACTGTTGTTGTTTTAGTTTTTGTTGTCACTCAATGCATTACATGAAGCATTTGTTGTCATTACTTTGTTTCGTTGATTTGCGATAATGAAAAGTTATCGTGCGAAAAAAGTAGCAGCAGCATTTACAACAACACGTAGGCGACGACAAGAAACGGAGTTGCAACAAAAACACTTTGAAGGCCGCAACAATAAAGTGAAAAGAACAAACTTACAAGCAAATGGGTTACAACAAAGTCGTGGCGAAAATGTGCGCTAATGTCAACACTAAGTTGATAAACGACAAAGCACTACTTGTATGTACCGTTAGCAGTTTTATTCGGAAGGCGCAAAGCAAAATAAATAAACAGTGCGAACGGAGAAAAAGTTGTCAACAGTTCGCTTAGACAGATGGTTTAGATGGTGGGAGCACGGTTTTAAAGGCAGGCAGACGGAGAAAAAGATTGAGAGAGAGGACGATAGGAAGCAAAAGAGAGAGGGAAAGTGGGACAGTGATTGCAGTAAATTCATGCGTTTCATAAGTCAGTTGAAAATTAGAAACCAAATATTGAAACGACCAAAAAAAAGGGAAAAAGGCTAAACCAGTTTTTTAAATTTATAAACAGCAAAGAAGAATGGAAAAAATATCTTTCTGCCACAAATATATGATAAAACTATGAACTATGACAAAAGCTTAGATAAAGAATACGGATTGGTCTAATAATTGGAAGGATAGAAGCAACAAAATTAAAGGCTTCATCGTTCCAATATAAGGCATTCGAACCCCACAGTCATTGCGAATTACGTGGTATAAGCCTCCTTAATATCGCATATAGGATCTTATCGAGCGTAGCGTGTGAAAAACTGAAGCCAACCGCCAATACACTAATTGCACCTTATCAGTGTGACTTTAGAGCTGGAAAATGTACTATCGACCAGATTTTCACCATGCACAAAGTTTTGGCAAAGATTCGTGAAAGGAAGATCGACACACACCACCTCTTAGTCAATATTAAATACGCAGCTCGAAAAGGCACTGATATCATTTACCTCAACAGCCGCTTTTTAAACACTGCATAAGGAAACAAAGCATATGGGTTTGGCTATTCATCAAACAAACAGTTGTCGCATTCCCGACTTGATTTGCACGTCACTGTTAACAGTCGAAACATCCGTATAACAATGTCTGCGGAGCGTTCCAATCCTGCTATCGTTAGCAATTCACCTAATATATACAGTTTTGTTTACCTATCTGGAAGTAGGACTCTAGCCAGCTAATTTTCTTCATTAGGCGTATGAATATTAGCATTTTCCGTTGGTTCTCTTAATTTCACGACGATTGCCGAGATAATTTTCTAAATTAAGTACCCGTTTTTATGCAGAAATATTCTTGTATTTCTAAGGCATAAATAATGAAATTAATTTGTTCGAAATGAGTGCTCTCCTGAATTTATCTCAACTCTCATTATCATTAAACGCACACTCACTTTGCGCCTAAAAGCCGGCAATTAGTTAAATTTAATGTCACAATCTTGTTCAGGCGGTCCAGCGGAAAATTAATAGTTTGCAGCTAAGAAGTGATTAAAATCATGAATTCGATTTGTGCGCCAACACTAACGCCAACGATTGAGCACCACCCCCACTAATACAAGCACAACAAAAGCAACAAAAAAAGTTAATAAAGACATTGTGTTACAAGTGCGGGTGCGGAAAGCCTCACGCTACTCAACTTGCTACTGTTGGACTTAGAACGGGAATGGCCATTAGTGCTTGTTAGTGAGACAATACTGAGGGAAATGAATGAATGAATGAGCTTAACAAAATTACTTTGGGCAATTGGCAACACCAGTGGCAAAAGTGTGGTGGATTGGCCATGGAGGGCGGGTGGTTGGCTGGTTGAGACGACTCGTTATTGGTAATGTGACAGTTAAACATAAAATTTTCGATAACAGTAAAGGTCGGCAGGAATTTTCAGTTCGATTCGCAGTGAGATAGATTTTTCAGATTTAAGTTTTGATCCAGAAATGAATAGTCGCTAACGACAGTTACTTCCCAAGAGAAACGTTTGTGAATTTCCTACTAGACCCACGAAACTTTGACGAGGCCAAATGCCAAATGAATACTCGGAACTACTAATGCCAATGTCAATTTGCTCGCTCCTAAGTATTCGGCAAATCAATCGCCCTTTCCTCGTGCCGCTACACTTTCGGCTCATCTGTATTTCTGCTCCTCAAGCACGCACACAAGCATTTGTACGCGAAGAAAACGACGACGCAAGTCCTTCAACCATATCTGCACACTTTGCGGCGTTCTGTTAGTTAGTTTTCCTGTTCGAAATTTAATTAACTATGCGACATAAATTCCTCGAGTGTAATCATTATCGAACATGCACACAGCCTGCCGGCTGACGCTCACACGCGCTTGGCGTTGTTCGACAGAAGCAATGGAGCATGACAGGGCATAGATACTGACACTGATGAGATATTTAGTAGAAAGGAGGGTGACTAGTTGAAGGTCAAAATATATGGAGGGTGTACTTGAACAAGAAAAAAACGAATACACTTTACAATAGTTCTCTCATTTGTTGATATTACGCTACACTGTGAGTTGAACGATTTGATTGAAGAATTTTTAAGTAATTTCTTACATGATTGATGGATATGAACTTCGATAGACGACTGTTTTAAACCGTTTGAAATTATGCATATAGTGAAACATGATTTAGTGTAAATGATTTTAGTGTAAAGTTTACATGATTGATGCACATACAGGGTGCTTGATATGTTATTGGGCGTAGATAGTATTGTTTAATATAGCCAAATTAATGTTAGAATAGTTTTAAGCTAACATTTTGATACTTTTTTCAAATGATTGGCACATGAAACTTATGATTGATAGCATTATTTAACTACGCTGTGGCATTTGTGTTTTTGTAAACGATGTAGTTTAGAAATTATTGTTCAAATCAATCACAATAAGTTAGTATTTACAATGCTTGATTGTGCTTGAACATCATTATTGCTGCTTATCAGCAAGTAAAAGATGTAGGGGATAGTTATAAAATTATTACAATACTTATTATCTGATATGATTGGCAATAAAACTTATAATTGATCAAATTAGATAGAAATTATTGTTTAATTTTTTTTTTCAGTGTAAAATAGTAAGCACTCATTATTCGAGCAAAAATAATAACTGGCGCCATCTGGCTACCCGGATCACCACAGTTGTCAATGTCAAAATCGTCAATCGCACAACAGTGCTGACAATGACAACAACTGTCAAACAGCGTTACTGCGTTCAAAGTTATTTGTAATTAGAAAATGGACGCCGCAAGTAGGAGTAAATAAATTTTCTAATAATGCTGCGGCCCACAAATTTCACAAATAGACTAAAAATATGAAAAAAGCCAGCTATTAGTGGCGGCGTAATTATTTACGCTTGGTAATTAGCTATTTTTAGCGTTCGAAGCTGGCGCAAGGGAAACTTGTTACTCTCGGACATGGAATTGAACTTTGCTTGAACGATTTGATAAATTTGCAGAGCCATTAATTTGATTTATTGTGGGCACTTAAAACAATCAGAACAAAATATTCGCAATTTGTCTATTGCAGCTTGCTGTGATTGAACCGAAATCATTTGGGAAATTAAAACGAAGATTATTTAGAGAGAGAAAGAAACTTATTTCTAACGAACTTTTACATAATTCTCAATGCAAGAAAATCGAAATGCGCAGCAACGCTGTGCTGAAGACAACGGGTGTGTGGGTAACTAAATTAATTTTTTAAAATATTTTGTATAATGACCACGCATTAATATTAATGACATGTCACGTGGATGCGGGAGGCATACGACATTGCTTCTGCGAAATATTTACATACAGATGGAAAAATATAATTTTTTTAAATTTAATTCAACTGCTGTGTGTATTTAGACTTGCATAAGCGCTTTATTGTTATTAATTCTTTTCGCGCTTGTTTCACAATCTCATTTCAATCAAACTAATGGCTTGCTCATAAAAATTCATTAATGACAGTTTTCAATTTGCACAACTACAAACATAACTCAATCATTAAAAAAAAAAGAAAACAAAAAACGTTTACGCTCACAAAAAATGTGATTAAGTTTCATGACATTCATGAAGTGACATATAATTTATTACGCATGCTTGTTGCGTAATTATTAAACACCAGTTTCCAAAGCGATTTAAACTGCTAATGAGCAATATTTTTTACAAGCGCATTTCTTCTTCAACCACACACACAGCGCCCTTTTTATTATTATTTGTTGTTGTTGTGACAATTTATGGCTTTAGTTGGGTGTAAGTACCGTTAGCACTTATTATCCAACAAAATCAATTTTAAGTTTTTGCGCATGCATTAAAATCGCAATAAATTCGAAAGCTATAATGTTATGCTTGTTGCTTGATTGAAGCTGAATGTTGGCGATTACTCTTAGAATCCATAAGAGTGCTATAAATATTTCAAAGCAAACATGATGCAACAGCAAGCTAGCAAATAAAATCGTAATGCATTTGTGTGATAGCCGATGATTGACAATGAGAGTTGATGACTGACAATGATTGAATAACAGTTTGCAACGTAGATACGTAAAATAGCAAAAATATGTTGGTGATTGACAACTGAAATTTAACTTTTTTAAAACCTTTATTTTTTCAAAAATTAAAATTTTAACATAATAAAATCTATGTCTACATCATGACATTTGAATTTAAACTGCGCGCGTCGAAGGATTTGGAGAATTATTGTTTTCCTTTAGGTTGGTAGTACTTTCAGTCACATTTATGTGAAAATAAACATTAGGGTTTGAGCTTCTAAAAGTGAGTTTTTCGTTTTTTGCGATGTCGAAATTTGTTGAGCAAAGAATTTGCATTAAATGATCATTTCGCCAAAAACTCAACAACAACTCAACAAAATTTACATTTTGCATATATTTTTAACATGCTTGACTGGTTTAAAAATTACTTCTCGCATATATTTTTAACATTTTTCAATGAAAATATTTACAAATTCGGCTAATGATGACATGATTGAAAGTGTTTCTCTATGATTGAACAACGCATTCACAACAGCAATCAAGCAAACGCGAAACAAAGTATAGAATTTACGTAATATATACTGAAAGTACGGTTTTATAATCCTATTGTGGCATCATCATACGTGTGTATAATTTCTTCTTCTACGCATTGCCCTAATTCCAATGAAACCCCTTTTTGACCTTTTTCTACTCTGGTTTTTCTATTGTCTGCAACGTCATTGCGTAAAAGCCACATATCATTAATTTTTAACAAAACATTATCACACAATCACACGCTTTGCTTCCCTGCCACTGCTAAGCAACCACTGACACGGCAACAGTGCCGATTTTCGATGAGTTGACCACCCTCATTTTAATATTGATAACAATGGATATTTTAATTAATTTCTAAATTCATCGGATGCACACGATTGTAGTGTTTGTGGTATATGGATACCTAAGGTCAACCCAAAGGCTGCAAGATACACCTGCAGCATGGGGCGTCAGCAGGCGACAATTGAGTAATTGGGTTTCGTAATACAAACAAGTTGCCCCTCAAGCAATAATAGATAATTTTGTTGGAATCTAAAAATTTTAGAGTAAGGCTAAGCGCATATGTAAAGGAAGAATAAAGTGCAAATCGAGAAAAAAATTCATTGATTTGAATATGTTTAACATTTTCCCTGTATTGCTCTTTACAGAGCAACGTTATATTTTCCATGAAATATAGCGTTCAAGCATGTTCAATTAAACTTAAATATTAAATTAAATTAAAATCGAGCGAATATTGCTCTTTACACCACAACGCCCTATTTTCCATGAAATATAATGTTCAAACAGTACATCAAGCATGTTCAATCAAACTTAAAACCTATTAAAAGCGAGCGAATATACATTTAATAACGGTATCATCAATAAAAGAGAGCAATCATTGGTCGAAAATATCTACAATCAACATCAATCAAGCAAACTCTTACTATATATAACCAAAAATTTACATGCACAAGGAGCATTGTAACTCACTACATTGCTGTGTATTTTATAATAAAATACAGCGTTCAAACAATACGTCAAGCATGTTCAATCAAACCCAAAAGCTATTCAAAACTAGCGAAATTCATTTAGCAAGAATATATTCCACAAAAGGTATCAATCGCTGCTCAATACCTGCAATCAACATCAATCAAGCAACCTGCAAGAATATGCTTGACCACAGCTTCAAATGGAATTTTAGCACATTTTTGTAACCCAACACTTCCCAATTGTTGTCTAACAAATATTTCGAAACTCCTTTCTGCTCTGGCTTACTTGCTTGCAGTTGTCTTCATCCACTATCCACCACCACCAACTTCCTAAGGCATTGATTTCGACAACGCTACTCATTCAAACTATGAAATTAGTTACACTCCAATCCAATTAAGGCCAAATGAATTATAACTTCCGTCAAAAATTACGGCAGTTATAGTCACAAGTGCCAAACTTTTCGGACATGTAAACAACAGCTACTACAACAACAACAACAGCAGCAGAAACTTGAATCGAAATAAACAAACAAATGAAATACTAGTAGTCAGTTGCTTGGCATCATTAGCCACCACAGTAACTAAGGAGACCACCAATCATGGTTTTGTGTTTGGCGTGCTTGCTTGAACAGCAGCAACATTGTGTATTTACGGTTATATTGTGTTATACAGTGTTGCGTGTGCTTTTGTGCGTATGCTTTCATTAGTATTTGGTCCTGTTTGCGTAACGTTAATGGCCCACATTTACTATGCCGCACGCATTCTGTAGTGGCGTGTTGGCCACTTTATTCATCATAGCTTTTTATGTTTCACTT
Organism: Bactrocera latifrons; assembly: GCF_001853355.1. Classification (NCBI taxonomy): domain Eukaryota; kingdom Metazoa; phylum Arthropoda; class Insecta; order Diptera; family Tephritidae; genus Bactrocera; species Bactrocera latifrons. Next base: position 658,969 of record NW_017534642.1, read on the forward strand.
CGTCGTACTTTTACTTTGCTTCGCAACTGCTTTCTATCTGTGCGCCGTCGTTTACGGCTTATCTCACAGTTACACGCCACTTTGACAGTTGGTCCTGTGTGAGTGACCGCTAGGCACAATGGCTTTTCGATGAGGGAACATTTTTATTTATTTATGCCTACTTTTTGGCATTTTTTTCATCTCTTGCTTTGTAACCGAATCCTTTGGTCATTTCTAGCAGCTTCACATAAGCTTTTTAATATGTTTTTCCTTTTCAGCTTATTAAATTGTCATAACAACGCATTTGGTCATTTCTTTAGAGAGTATGATCTTACTGAATTTATATGTAGTCTCCATTTTCCGCTCATCCTTGAGCCACCACTAAAGTGTTTAAGGTTTCTGCTTAAACCAAACCAAATGTCATTTTGGGTTTCCAAAAAGGTTGCGTACAAATTTAACCTGTTCAAAATAAGCCACTTAGTAAGGTATAACATGTACGTTGACTGACAGGAGGAAGCTGGAACTAATAAAGCTGTCATTATTTGGCGAAAGGCTACCAAACAGATGCACTGAAGAAAATAATTTAAAAAGTAAATTTTGGATTTCAAGCACTTTATCAATCATACGACTTTATCTTTAAAAAATATAAAATAACCATAAACGAGTGGTTGGTATGCATCACCAACAATTCAAATCAAGCAAACAGCAAACACACTCAATCAGTCAATCATCAATCATAATTAAGAAAAATTCAACCGGAAATACATATATTTATAATATAAAAGAATAGCACTAAAATTTATCCTTTAAGCCATCAAAAGTAATGCTTCAAGATGATTTTTGAGCATCCAATCTCGAAACAAGAATACAAATTGTTTATTTACCGTATTAATAACAGTTTTTAAACATAACTAAAAACATTTGTTTAACAATAATTATACATCACCAATCATAGTGAAATCAATCATAAATTAGAATTTTTGCTCACAAAAGTGCTCAAGCACAACTTGCGAGCATCTAGCGGCACTTAGTAAAATTAAGTCATATATATCTGTACCGAATACAAACTTTGAGAACCATGTCAATCATTATCAAGCATATTTTTATACCGAGTTATAAATTTCTGTTATATTTTGAAGCATTGCCATTGTAATGCAAGCAATTTCAAAGCGTTTATGTTAAAAAAAATATTCGTCAATCAAATATCTTTTCAATCAATGTTAAAAATCATCTGTCAATCATATTGCAAAACATATCTCAGCTTAACATCACTAAATGCTACGTTAAAATTTTCTGTACATCTTAGCATCAATCACGTTTTTTTCACATCAACAAGCATTACATGATTTTGCAACAACGGTTATTTTTATTATTTTTTATTTTTTGAGTGTACAATAAATGTACTTTTCAACTCTCAAATTGACCTTTTAATACACAGCGCTTCATTCGGCTTATTAGCCTTATTTTTACCCTAATTTTTTAGACATTCTTTCCATCAACATTCCCACTTTTAATTAAAGAATTTATCTATGCTTGAAGTATGGTTAAAACAAATTTTTGCCAAAATTAAATAACCACCCAAAAGTTGAGCTACTTAAGGGCTGCCTAACACATTTATAAATAGCTCTTGGGTTAAAAGAAGCAAATAAATGCCTTAAAATGAACTTAAATCAAGATTACAGGAGGTTAAATTGCCTCTATATGGTATGCTTGTCGGTGCAAGGTAAATTATAGGTAAGAGCTTGTAAATAACAACAATCAAATTAATAAAATTATACAATGAACTTATTAATAGGATTTCTAGTCATTTAGGAGGTCGAGAATGAGTACAAGAGCGGAAAAAATAGTTGTCGGAAAAGTTAGGGCTTCAGGAAAAATTAATCTGGGTCAAGCATGGAAAAATTAGTGAATTATATACGCCAACGCTAAACGAATAAACTATTATCTCTTGAACGAGGAAAGCAGTCGAAAAATAGGGTAAAGAGCATCAGCTAAATTAGAAACAGAAATGCAGTGAGGCAAGAATTTCCTCTTACTTACACAGCGATCTTGGATGTACGGTATCTTCTCTCTTCACTTTCACTCGCCTTTCCTCTCAACAACTTATCAGAGTCCTGATGGGACTTTAAAACTTGCTATCTTTAGAGATTGTTCAACTTAAAAACAAATCAAATGGAAATTTGTTTGACTTGGTTTAGTAAAACTTTTTTGGATCTGACTTTGGAGCTTTAAATGATTGTGTGAGTCTTATACTCTTTAAGAGTTTTAAAAAAGTCAGCTATATATATTTATATAAAATCCCCTAAAAATCTAACTAAATGCGAAATGAAAAGCCACCGAGCTTCACGCGCGTACAGGAGTGAGCAGAGCATGCATAAATTTAAATATCACAATTAACTAAGAGGAAGCGTCTGTAAAATGTAGCCACACTCATGTCAACTTCTGACCGACTAACCAAACGCTTAAATGACAGACAGCTTTCGTAATGTGTTTAAATTTAAAACGCTTTCGTGCTTTCAAAGGATAAACATAATTATGGACGAGTAAGTACGAATTTACATGGCAAAACGACGCGAGAACAACAAAGCAGAACAACAACCTAAGTAAAGCGCGAGTTGTTATCATACAAATGGGAGTTGATTAGATATTCTGCCATTACCACAGCGCGGATCTTTGTAAACAACAGTACAACGGTGCAAACGAAGGTCGACCGCCGACAGTTATTCAACCACAAGATATTTTGCTCAACCCCACACAACGCTCAGCGCAAAATTGTATACAAACGGCGAAACTTTTCTAATAGGTAATCCATCAACTGCTCTGCGGTCACTTGGTTTGGGTAATAGATATGTCTGCTTAATTTGCATATTTAAAACCAAAAAAGACATTTGTCAACAAAATGGCGGTCTCATCTGCTAAAAGTTACTATATTGTATGGGGCACGTGCAGCTTAAATTGATCCGCTTATGTAACTTTATCCAAGTTGTATGGTATTTTTTATAAACGAAAATTTAATTACATAAACATGTTAGTAGTACGGCAACACTGGCTGCAGAAAGCTTGTCGCTTATAATGCGTTTCATGTAATCGAAACAAAACAATTAAAGTGTCAACGAACTATTGAATGGAAACTTGAATCTTTACGAAGGTAGAAAGCGAGGTTATGGCAGTTTCGCACCGTTGCCTGTTTTTGGATTACATATGACAGACTTTGTTTACAATTACTATGGAAGTTTGACACTTCGTTGCGTGTCGTAATCATATTTGTATCATTATTGCTTGATCTACTGACATTTGTACAAGAAATAGTCCAGATAGTGAAGAGAATTGGTGAAAACATATTAGCTCGGGACAGCTGTTATGATTACCGAACTCGGAATTGAAAGTGAGTGTCAGCTGTTATTAAATTTGACGGTTGTATGGAAGCAACCGAGGTGGTAGCATCCCAACATTTCTTTCTTGATTGTGCCGCGTTTGCGTGGTCGAGGATTAAACACTTTGGGCTCACACCTTGTGATATCCCATCGAGTTGTTGGGTTACCACAAGGCACTTTTTTAGGATTTAATGCAAGAATTATGTTTTTATGACTACACAAAAGACTGCATATAGTAGTTGAGGTGCAATCTGCGTATCAGCCATCCAACCAAACCTAACCTTACTTAACTTTTCTCCTTTTTGTTTCAAAATTCGTCAGAGATAATTGATTTCTAAGTTCCAAATCCGATTTAAAATAGCTCTGAAAGTATTCGACGCAGCAGCCGCCTTGGTAAGCAGAGGAAGAGGAAGACCTCCACTTCGTTGGAAAGACCAGGTGGAGAAAAACCTAGCTTCGCTTGGAATCTCCAATTGGCGCCACCTTACGAAAGGAAGAAACGACTGCTTCGCTGTTGTTGACTGGGCTATAACCACGTAAGCGATTTCTACACCAGCAAAGATGAAGAAGAATATTGTCTTTTAATGGAATTTTTATCATAAAATAAAACTCTCGATATTTGCCAGCCTGAACATTTCCAACCTTCCGCAATATGTTCTTTTCGTATTCTCTTCGAGCACTCTACTAAAATTTAATTCACTTACTATGGCAGCTCACTAAAGCATTAAGCATTGAAACATCTCTCAAAAAACATATATTTGCATCAAAAGTTAAGGGGAGGTGGCTCAAGCAATGCCTGCTGCAAATTTTTTTATGACCTCGCCACACAGACGATTTATAAAGATTGCATAGCGATTTATGGTAATGACGCGCTCGGTTTGCCAATACAAGACGCCCGACGCCAGGCGCTCGGTATGCCAAGCTTCACTTCCGTTCCAAAGCGAGAATTAATAAATTTAATTTTATTGAGAAATTTCTTGACATAAATCAAGTGCGGGCGCGTACAATGAGCAGTGCGAATTGGGATTTCAATACGCTAAAGAGGCTTGCCAATCTGTGGAGAAAATCTTGCGTCATGCCAGCCTCACTAAATTGACCGCATTAAGCTGGGCCCATTTGTCAAAGCACAGACACCTACGCGCAGCGGCAAGATTATTAGTTTAACGCTGTGAAAAGGTAGCAAGCGGAAACAACAACACATGTGTGCTGTTCGAGCGTGAGTGCCAATAATGGGCACGTATGTGCGCGGTCTTGGGGGTTTGGTAAACGTAAGCATTTGTGTGCTTCCTTTCAGCGAGGTGGCAACGCACACAATAAAAACAAATATGCTGGCATATAAAAATTTATGACTTTTATCGCTTTTGCCTGCAACGCGCCTGAAAACTTCGCTTCAAAGGTTGACAGTGCACACAAGGAGGTGGAGAAGGCAGCAAAGTGTAGTTCCCAAGCGTATCTTAAAGGCTGTAGGCTACGCGCGCAGCACAGCCGCAGTGTATGCGTGTGGCAGGATGTGTTGCGCGCCTGCTTTCCATACGCATTTTCTTTGTATCTAACGCACTGTGCGGTAATTTTTAGTGCGCCTGCAAACCCGAACCTCAGACAGGTACGAAAGTGTCGGGGTAATGTTAAATGTTGTCTAGCAAACACTGCGCTGTGTCTAATCAGTGCTCTAGAGGCGTTGTGGATGCGTGAGCGAGCAGCTGCTTATCCGCATGTGGCGCTGATAACATAACCGTAAACAAGTAAAGCAAGGCAATGGGGAAATGTGAAATTGGAAGTTTAAGAAGTGGCGCCAGCGAATTTAAACTTATATACTAGCATAAAATATGTGCGGTAAATTAAAAAATCTTTGCTCAACCAGTGCGTATAGCGCGGTCTGACAGTACTCTATATAGAGCGCGGTCTGACAGTACGTACGTACATATGTATGTAAGTAGAACAATGTCATTACACTTGAGGAATGATAAGTACTGGGGCATATGCTTTTGTGTACCTTTTCCTAATGCTAGTATTTAGAATTGTCAGGGGAGTCATACAGCGTGAAATTTAGAAACGCAAACGAAGGTAAACAAATTGCTGGCGCGTCATAAAAACACCGAAAATTTTCCAAACGATCATGCCACATCTAACGGGTGTAACTAAAAAAAACAAGCTTTCTAACTTTTCCAATAAAATCGCTTATGCAGCGGAAATGAAATGCAGCCGAAAAGAGGAAAGAAGCCAAAAAGGAGGAGTCAGAGTCCGAGGAAGACGACGATATGGCTTTCGGTCTCTTCGACTAGACAACTCAACCCTAAAGCTTAAAGCTAAAAGGCGCTAAATTGCGCTTGCTCAAGCGCTTAAGCGTACATAGCGCCTCCGCTCTCTCCCTCTCTTGTTATTTATGCTGCTATTCTGAAAACATTTGCATTTAATTTGCCTTTTGCGCCATTATTTACTCACGCCCACTTAAAAGTCGCTAAGCAGGCAGTAAGCCGCTTCAATTATGCAGCATATGTTTGCCGACAGTCTTCGATTGCTACTTATATGGCAACATCTTGCAGCAATTTGCATTGATTGCCAATACGCAAGTGCGTAGAAAATTGCGTGCGTCGCTAGAAATTCGCGTCCTGCCATTAATTTTCTTTTATTTTTTTTATTTATATTTCATTCATGTTGACTGCCACACCACCTGTTATGCCGCCATTGTTACCATAAAGTCGCGAAAGAGCATTACAACATGGGTCCGCTCACTTTTAATGCAGATACTTAACGTTTTCATTTTCTTTTTACAACGCTTCGTGTACATTACAAGCGCTACGCCCACAATACAAGCACACCCACAACACAGGCTTTGCGTTCTTTTCAATCTTCGATATATAAATTAATGTCAATCCGGGTGGAATTGGCTGTTTGATTGCTTGCGTTTGTTTTTTTTTTTTTTTGTTCTCGATTTCTCTATCGAAATCTTGTACTTGTAAGTAGAAATTGACACTTGCCACTGTCGGCAAGAAGATTGATTATGTTTTATGGCGAAGCCTGTCAATGTCGGCATTATTTAACCTACACGACAAGTGGCAATTCCCCGAACATGACGTGGCGAGTGGCATATAAATTTAAGATGTTCGCAAATAAAAAAATAAAAAAACAAAAGGTTGGCAATCCTCTAATGGGACTAAAAATAGCACGCCTATAAAAAACACGTGCCGTAAATAGCGTAATGAGCAAGGGCAGCAAGCGTTCATGAGGTAATAAGGATAAGGAATAAATAACGTAAGAAATAAGCATAGCAAAAAACAATAACCCTTTTTATTGAGCAACATTAAGCTTGCACTCACCTGTAGTTATAGCCTGGCCGATTTCCATGCGCTCGTCACAAAATTTAGGCCAGCAACAGGCGCGCTACAAACAGTCAAAGCGCCTAATGCCACATGCCTTTATATATTATTGTTTTTGCACAACTGTCTCTTCATTTACTGTCCAAGTAGCACATGTGCAACGTGAAAGTATCAGTTATGTGCCGTTTTATTGTTACGCACGCTGTCAGGATATGTACGCGTGACTAGTTTGTTTGCGTGGCGTGTACATACGGCCACATAGCTGGCACAAAGGTGTCACTGCCTGCGTTCAACATAATTACACGAACTTTTTTACACAACGTACATATATGGATACAGTTTCATTGGCGGAAAGTTTGCAATTTTTCCCGACATGGGCAACACCTTTTTTGTGACTGTGGCACAGGGGGTACTTTTGTGCACAACAGTTAGCTTTTTATCGGTATATTTGCTATTTTATGCTGAGTATTTTAAACTTTTTCATTTGTTTTTACACAGATCGATTCATTAATGTTACTGACACCAACTTTTTGTGGGAGGTAGAAAAACTTTAAGGCGTTGTAGGGGGGCACCAGCGCGCATAATTAATGTTCGTTCACCTTTTACAAAGTGTCGGTTTGCTTTACTAATAATATGATAAAAAAAAGTGTATGCAAAGAACATTTTATCAGTTTCACTAACAATGAGGGATTTAGTTTGAGATTAAAAAAAAAAAATAATAATATTCGAAAAATTTTCTAAGTAAGTTTTTACGCCAAATTTAGGAATGTTTATACCCTGCGTGGGGTATATTAAGTTTGCCACGAAATTTATAACATCCAAAGGCAAAAGTGGGAGACCCTATAAAGTGTCTATATATTATCGGCATGACAAGCTCCGATACAGACAGACATACATATATATGTACATACGTGAATAAGTGCCTCAGTTTTTGAGATATTGATCAGATATTTTACACACGTCCCTTACTCCCCAAGACCCTGCAATTTTCCCAGAACCGCCCAGAACAAACTGACCTTGAAAATCAAGTTTTGGTATTGAAAACTTTTTTTTAGCGAGATATTTTCACGAATTTTGGCATAGATTACTACTCAAGGCAACGTTAGAATCTCTGTACAAATTTATTACAGTCGGACCAGTATAGCATATAGCTGTCATACAAACTGACCGTTCTAAATGTTCTTGTATGGAAAGATTTTAGTTTCTGATAAACTTTAATTTAGAAATTAATTTAATTATTAATATTATTATTAATTTTAGGAAAAAAATTAATTTTAATATATAGTACTTTTTAATTAATTCACACTACCAAAGCAACACTTTATAAAAGGCAGGCAGCAGTGCACCCTCAACGTAATCTTTACTCACTTTATTTTACTCACTTTATTTGGCACTTTATTAGCCGCACACAGCCACACGATTTTCACTTTTTCAAAAGCATTTACTAATAGTAGCTTTACGACGAAAAACGGTCACACTTTCACACCTAACGCTTCAAATGTGAATTCTTCCTTCTTTGGTTTTGCGACTCACATGCTCCAGCCGGTTTGTTTTTGCCGACTCATGCATTTTAATGGCGTGGCAGCCGCTGCAGCACAAATGGACAGGTGAGTGGAAAACACCGGATGCTGTGTAAAAGCTGCCGTATATGTATGTATGTATTTTTTACCGCTTCACTAGCAGCTGCACACACGTTTGTTTTGCGTTTCACTTTTTACACTTCTTACTTTCACAATTTCGCACTTGCTCGCTTTAACTTCATTTTAAAAGCTTTTGTTGGCCAATTCACTTTTACACTTCACAGCATCAACTCGATGCTTGCGCGCTTCCTTTGCGGCACGTAAGTATATGTACACATCACTTAACCTAACTTTTTGCAGCACTTGCTGAGTTTCTGGTTTTCGCTTCACTTCAGCTGCGTGCCTTTCCACTTATTTATTTATTTAGCCTGTGTATTTGCAGGATTATTGCAGATGCTGCTGTTTTATAATTTACACTTTCTTGCGTATGCACACGGCGTCCGTCCCTGCAGTTACAGCGCCTTGCTGCCTTCACACCCAAATCTCTCGCGTCACGCAATGGGTGGAGGCGAAAACGTTTATACTTGTAGCACAAACCTATCGCGTATTGTTGTAATGGCAACAAACACTGCACAGCTGCACTACCCCACAAGTGCGTTCGTTAAGCCGACGACTGCAATCAATTTTGGCCGCAGTTATTTGTTCTGCTTAATAGAGTTCAACTACATGTTATTGCTTTTGCTGTTGTTTTTATTGTTATTGTGCGCATTGTGGTTCACTGTTGGAATATGTGTGTCATTAATAAGGATTTCGCAGCTTTAATGCACACGGAGTGGCACACTATTTATTTTATGCGCTTTTGCGCTTAAGGTGGGCCGCAGGTGCGCGGCGAGTGTGAAGCAAAAGGCACACAGTCCACTCTCTGCGCTGATATGCAGTATAATTCAGCGTTTTTCACAAAATTTCACACTTTTCGTAGCACTTTTGTTGATGCAGTTTTCACAGCAAAAGTCAAATGTCAAACACGACGGATTTATGCGACATACATACTTTTATATTTGCTTAGTTTGCTCGCTGTTTCATTTAATTGATAAATTGTTTTTAAACTTTCGTTTCGTACGCTTTTCTTGTCCACTTTTCATACACAGTTCACACCTTGCTTACACACACAGTTAACTTTCAACGTTTCTAGAGGGAAACTGCTTGATTTTCATTGATTGTTTGTTTGATGTTGGTTCGTCCTTGCTGAGGTCCAGCAAACTCGAATGAATACGCACGACTAGCAGCCACTGGATGTTGGCCAAGCGAAGTGTATCCGCCGTTGTCTGTTTTCGCCATTCACACATGCACACGGTATACACGGCGTATGCTTTGGCATGTCGGGAGACTTTCCAGCCAACACACAAACCGGATGAACGCGCACAGTCAACAACATCCAAAAGTCATGGACCAGTTATCAGTCTTTGCTGCATCCACACGAAAGCGTCAATGCGCAGCTGCTGCAAATGTCGCCTGCGTTGACGTTTACTCCCCTCTCGCTGTGGTCGAGGTATGTTTTCTGAACAGAACTCTCCAAACTGATTGAGTGCGTTGCGTTTCGCTCTAGTTGTGTTTTCTACTTCTGTTGTGCATTTGTGTGGGTGTGTGCCAACAGCTGATCTCGTTTGTTGTTGTGTATGCATTAAGCTTCAAAGTGGCTGGTTTAATTGTGATGCCTCTGTAGAAAATGGGGTCACGGGCGCGCAACTACTTGAAGAAGTTCGCCTAGTGAGTTGAATGAGGCATCCAGAACACAACTGAAATTGGAAGAATACGTTTATTTCCAACAAGTTAAGTTTAAAAATTACTTTTAAGTAAAATTATGTCTAAAAGAAGAATGCTAAATTACGATTTGAAATATAACAATGGCGCTATAGTAATGGTATTCTATAGGTTTCAAATTCTAATTGGACTGTTAGAAAAGTTAGATAGATTGTGGGAGAAATTATATGAATATAACCACATTTTTATTTAGAGCTTTAACATATAAAAGTATTTTATTTAATTTTTCTTTTATTATATATATATTTTTTTTTCAATTTCCATAAGCATATTTTTCTTTTTCATTTGCAAAATTCGCTTTACAACCCATTGTGTAAGCGCAGTGCTGCCAACATAACTTACAAATGCTATACGTCACTTTGACAACTGCTGTGTATTTTTTCTACAACTGCCGTGAAGGTGCTTTTATACGTGGCCCCTCTAATTTAATATTTGTTCAAAGCTGCGAATCTTGAAGAGCCTATTTAATATAGTTTAAATTTGTCGACAATTGCGATTTATACAAAACAAAACGATTATGAACCTCAAATTGTTCGGCATATTATGTGCGCTAGTGCTCTTGCAACTGCTCCGTGCCAGCGAAGCGTTCATCGTCACCGTTGACGCACACAATGAAGAGTGTTTCTTTGAGAAGGTGGAAGGCGGCACCAAATTCGGTAATTATATTTAAATCAGCAAGTTTTTATAGACCATGTTTGCTAAGTTGTATGTACGTTTTCGGCAGGCGTCACATTCGAGGTGATTGAAGGCGGTTTTCTCGATATTGATATCAAAATAACTGGCCCGGATAATAATATCATACATGAGAGTGAAAAGGAATCCTCTGGCAAATATACTTTTGCCACCGTCTCAACCGGCATATATCGCGTTTGCTTCAATAATGAGCGCAGCAGCATGACACCCAAACTGGTGATGTTCTCCATTGAGGTGAGCGAAGCGTCGCATCGTGCAGCGGGCGCGCCCAGCGAGGAGGAGGTTGGCCACACCAAGTTGGAGGATATGATACAGCAATTGTCGGGCACACTGACGGGTGTCAAACATGAACAGGAATACATGCATGTAAGTATGGAGAAACTGCCGCGTTGCAAATTTTTTTTAAATAGTTGATACCTTGACAGGTGCGTGACAAAATCCATCGGTCCATCAACGAGAGCACCAACTCACGCGTTGTGTTGTGGTCTACTTTCGAAGCGCTGGTGCTGGTACTGATGACCATCGGTCAAGTCTATTACCTGAAACGATTCTTCGAAGTGAAACGTGTTGTATAAGTGAATTGTGAGCGAACGCAGATGTGGACTTTACCTCCAGTTACAAACATTTTAGTTTGCCATTTTGTTGTAATAAACGTCTATTTCTGCATAGTTGTGTTAAACGCAGCTAATTCACCACTCATGTGCAATACGATTTTACTGCATATAAGTTAAGATTTTATGGCATCCATCTTTTCCACTCATCCTGTTCATATTTGCGGAATTTACCGGAATGACAGAAAACTTAAATTGGCTCGCATTCTACTTTGATTGAAACATGTAATACCCGATTATTTTTTAGAGCAAATAAATTTAAGACTTATAAATGTGGTTTCACTATGACTGATTGGGGCAGCACGGGGATTGAAGAAAATAAAATAAAGGTACCCGAATTTTCTATAAAAACTGTACAAACAATTTTGCACATTCAAAATTGAAGCAAGGGTACCAGATTTTTGTAAACACAATTTTTCAAACGAACATTCATCGGGGTTACCAATTTTTATTAATAAATTAATTTTGACCGATCAGACAACCCTATAAATCGACCGCTCTCTTCAAAATGTTTATCTCTTAAATTTCAATGTCAATTTACTTTTCGGTTGTGTTTATTTTGGAAAGTAAATTAATAGCGAAAAACAAATTACAACGATGAATTAAAGAGTTCTTTCGGAAAACGAGAGCAGCTAAAAAATATTGCTAAAGAATTTGCAAAAATGGCGATTATTGCATTCAAATTCAATGACGTCATGCTACGCATAAAAATGCCGCCAGTGACCTTGGCAATGGTCGCTTGTTTGCTACTAGTGTCCTTGACGCCAACCAAAGCCGGAGAAGTGAATGACAAACCCAACATTTTGCTAATACTAAGCGATGACCAAGACATTTCACTGGAGGGCATGACCCCCATGCGACAGGTACAGAAGTTTATCGCAAAAGCCGGTGTTCAATTCAATCATGCGGTATGTATCCAGCCATTAGAAATCTTGGCCTACATTTTTACTTATTTTCAATTTTTATCAGTACACTAGTTCCCCACTCTGCTGCCCCTCCCGCGCCAGCCTACTATCTGGCATGTATGCACACAATCATGGCACTATCAACAACACTATTAACGGTGGTTGTAATGGTCACCATTGGCGTACAGCAATTGAGCCACGGGCACTGCCTGTGCTGCTGCAAGACGATGGAGGTTACCAGACTTTTTTCGCTGGAAAATACCTAAATGAATTTCATGGGGAACGCAAACCGCCGGGCTGGACACAATTCTATGGCTTACATGGCAATTCTCGCTACTACAACTACACTTTACGTGAGAACGAACGAAACGTTAGCTACACTGACACATACTTAACGGATCTGTTGCGCGATAAAGCATTGGGCTTTCTGAAAACACGCAATAAGCAGCAACCATTTTTCGCAATGATCGCGCCGCCTGCGCCTCATGCACCGTACACGCCCGCAGAACGACACCGTGGCGCATTCGCAAATGTGAAAGCATTACGCACACCCAATTTCAATCGCATACCACTGCCACAAGGTAACGCTAAATTGCGTCTTTAACAATAACCACAACTGATTATTTTGAACCATTACAGAGAAACACTGGCTTGTGGCTGCAACGCGCCCTATGCCGAATATAACATTGAAATTACTGGACAGTTACTATCGGCAACGCTGGGAAACGTTGCTGGCCGTGGACGAAATGGTAGCTGCTTTAATTCAGACATTAGACGATCTACGGCAATTAGACAACACCTACATCATTTACACATCAGATAACGGTTATCACATGGGTCAAAACGCTCAACCATGGGACAAACGACAACCCTATGAAACCGATATACGCGTACCGCTGCTGATGCGTGGTCCTGGAATACCACAGGGCGTGGTAGTGCCACAACCCATATTGCTGCTGGATTTAATGCCGACAATATTGCAGTGGACCATACTGCATGCACGCACACCACTGGACGGCTTGCCAATACAGGCAGCATTACAACAAGAAATCGATGACAAACAGTTGAAAGAATACCGACGAAGTGTGTTGATACAGCATTGGGGTGAAGGCAACGACGACACTTATAATCGCGACTGCCCATGGTCGCCCAAAGATCACTTGTCGCAGTGTACACCAGAGTCGGATTGTCACTGCCAGGATGCTTGGAATAATACGTATGCATGTGTCAGGCAATTTAGAGACAAAACTGATCGACTTTTTTGCGAATTCAACGACAGAGAGGTGTGCAGCTAGATGAGATATTTACTTCAGAATTAAACATTCATTCTTTTTTATTGCAGAATTTCGTTGAAGCATATGATGTCAATGATGATCCTTATCAAATCAATAACATCGGCTATGATTTGTTGCCTATTGAGCACGCCTTTTATAGTTTGGCGTTGGCGAATTTGACACGTTGCGCTGGCAGCCAATGCAATGATATCAACATTTGAATGTAGAACCACGTTAAGGCGCACAATATGATCTCCAGTTGTGATTAAATTTCGCAGAAACTTTCAGTATAGCACATGTGGGTGAACCCGTAAGTCATCCATCATAATTTGTCGTCTATATTTCACCAAATTTTCTTTATTGTTAAAGCTCGAAAAATAAAAAAAAAAAGACACTTGAGTAATTTTTTTTTTTTTTTTTTGTTTTTGATTAATGGTGCCTTTGGCCACATGGGAAGTTACAACCACTGACACATTCAGCTTTAAAACTATGTAATTTTATTAATTGTAATGTTTATATATGTTGGACTTCGTTTCATGTGATATATCATGTCACTTCATTTTTTTATGTCCTTAAAAACTGAACGTAATCATAGCAATTAAATTAATTTATTTTTAAGTTAATCCTTCCATTGATATTATTGTATGATTTCACTTGGTGGTTTTTCAAACCATATTACTGAAGTTATTGTAACAAAATGAAAACTGTATTTAAAAAAAGTAAAGTACCAACAACTCAATTTAATTATGATTCAGTTTGCGCCGCAGCTTTTTAAAAAAAACATGAAAACTATATAACTACGCGAACTAGCTTAAAGAGAAACAGTGAAATTACTACATTAAATATGTATATTTACGATTGAATTGCAACTTGAACGTTTTTATATATTTCGTTGAATAAAAACGATCTTTATTTTTGTTTAAACACTACGCCTTGTAGATTCTTGCAGCTTACGCGGTATGTTATACGTTTTGCATTTGTTTCACTTACTTCGTATTCCGAAACAATTTATGCAATACCTACATAAGTTTATTTGATTTTGCAATTCTTGTTATTTTCTTGTCTGTTTGCACTTAAAAGTCCTTAAACTAGTGTCTTACTCGGTCGGTTCTTTGCTGGTTGAATTTTTATCCTCTTCTGCATTAGCCGTATGCCAAGTGAGACGTTCCTCATAGAATTGTATGACTATTTGTGGGCATTTTACATTGGCTTGTTTAGCCGGCACTAAGTCAGCTTCGTCGCTGCCCTTCCATTTCATGAGGAACATCAACTCGCCTGATGAATCGGTGGCTCCGAGTATTTTAGATGGTTCTAGACCTCGATCGAAACCCATTGTGCGTCGGTTTTCTCGCTCCTCTTCTACAGCTTTTCGTTTTACTTTTGAATCATTTACTGGCGTGTTACTGGAGCGTTTTTTGCTCTCTATTTAATTAGTAAAAGCAAGTATTTCTCAGAAATTAATACACAATTAAAATATATTTTTTCACCTTTCTTTGTTTTCAACGACTCCTCGAAAGCTGCGATCAGATCTGGGCAGTCGAGGTTCTCAACAGGTTCCCATGAATTTTCACTGCGCGGGTAACCTTTCCATTTTAAAAAATACTCGGTCTGCAAGCAAAAACATGTGCAAAATTTTTCCAATTGTAATAAAATTTGCGCAACTTACTCTGCCATTGCAAATGCGTTTATCCTCAATGCGTTCCACAGAATACTCGCCCGCTTCAGACATAGTGTTGTTGTCGTTGCTGGCAATTTTGATAGTGGAACTGTATTTGCTTCACAGTGAGTTAACGTGTTTGCATAAAATATATTAACTTTCAAAGACACCAACTTGTAGAAAAAAAAAACAAAAAGTACTTCTTTTTTGAGGACTGTATTCAAGAGTGCCGAAATTTAGCAAATGCAATCCAGTCCCGTTCGCTATGGAAACACGAAGCGGCAACGCCGTAATCGCTGGTCAAACTACTAAGGTTTTAAAACGAACCATGCGGTGTAACTATATCGTTTGGTTTCCACGGAACGTTCACTGTATTCAAATTATGATAAATTTTTACCTTTGCTATTCAATTTCTAATCCAAACGGACAATAATTCCCACGGAATTTTCCGATCTAGTATTGGTGTGCGTCTTTTTCACTATCCTTTCTTCGAATTCCGTTTTTGTAAAGCGAAGTTAGACGTGATTGTACGATGAGGCGCTTTTTTATACAGATGAAGCGAAAAAGAAGCGATAACGTAACACGATGTAACCGAATATATTGACATAAACGTTACGAATATATATCTCTTAGAAAGATGTAAAAGTAACTTATTTTATTTACCTTTATTTGTTTTATTCGTAGGACGAAACTTAAAATAATATTACATATAAGGGCTTACGTTTGGAATTACATTTAGAAGAAATGTTTGTATAAATCTCATCATCAGAATTCGATTTCGAAATAATGATATAATAGGTAACAAATCAAATAATTCGTCTCAAGCTGATTGTTTTTGTCTCGACGGTCCGATGGAAAAATTGATGATGAGATATCTCAGAATACGTCTATTAGGAAACTATTCATCAATTACTCTATATAAAAAACACATGCCACTTATATTGAAATCTGTGTAGGCTATATTTTCCTATTTAAAACAGGTATTTTTCTTTCTAACTATTTTTGCCAGTCGCTTGTAGGTATATATATATTATAATAATATTTTTAAAGATATATGTTGTTTAGTGACAAAATATGTACTATACATTTTTCAAGAAATTTATTGCAGACAGTTGGCAGCTCTATCTAAAAAGTCAAATGCTTTGAATTTATTGCTGGTAATCCCTTTCTGACGGCTGCCAGTTATATTCATCAGCGGTGAAAATCAATTTCGCCGTTTAAATTGTAAGTTTTCCACAACTATTTGACAAATATTCTTCTCTATTTGTGCTAGTGCATAGAGGTATTGCTGTGTTAAACGAATTATATAAAAATTTAAAAGTGAGTGTATTGCCTTTCACAGAAATGTCTACCTGAAAATTGGTTGTGCATTTCATGTGTGGTGTGGCAGAATGACAGCGCCATGTTGGCCAAAAGCGTATGCATACAATCGAATATAACCTCAATTTTTCTTTAATTTATATATTTGCAAAGCACAGTTTCCCACTAATAAACTTTTATCTTTTAGAAAACAGATATACCCGACTATTAAAAGGAAAACATGTCGCGTTTCTTTGCAACCGGTTCTGATTCTGAGACCGAGTCCAGTGATGAGGAGGTCCCAGTACAAGCGTATAGCAAAGCGACCAACTTCGTATGTAAACATAATTTCGATTTCAAAACCGTTTATAATTTTATAATTTATTTTTATAGCAATTTAGTGATGATGAGGAAGAAGTGAAACGCGTTGTGCGTTCTACTAAGGAAAAGCGTTATGAAAATCTGACAGCGATTATCAAGAGTATACGCAATCACAAGAAAATTAAGGATATGTCGAGTATTTTGTCAAGCTTTGAAGATCTGACACGCGCCTACACCAAGGCTTTGCCTGTTATTACAAAGGAAGAGAAGGGTGTGACCCCACGTTTCTATGTTCGTTGTCTTGCTGAGTTGGAGGATTTTATTAACGAAGTATGGGAGGACCGTGAAGGACGTAAAAATTTGTCAAAGAACAACTCAAAATCTTTGGGCACATTGCGTCAAAAAGTGCGCAAATACATCAAAGACTTCGAGGAGGATTTGACTCGTTTCCGTGAAGCGCCTGATCAAGAAAGTGACGCCGAAGAAGAGGAAGCTTACGACTCGGATCAGGAAAAGAATGATGCTGGTTCGGAGGAAATCTTGCGAGATCTCAAACAGCCAGTTGAGGCGAAGTCCTCCAAAGCGGCTGCGCCGTCCAAAGCCGTCGAACAGGATGATGACTCGGAGGATTCCATTGATTGGGGTTCTGATTCGGAGTCGGAATCCGAGTCATCGGACGATGAAAATCAATATCAAAACCAGCGCGAGCGTTTCTTAAAACGTCCCAATGTGGAAAAGGAAGAAAAGGAGGTGCGTGAAGATCGCAAAAAAGACAAACGCGCCAAGGAGGCAAAGATACGTCACAAGGTACGTATTGAGGAGGACGCTGATGAAGAAGGCGAATGGGAAACTGTATTCCCACACACTGTTGAAAAACCGAAAATGTTTGATAAGGACGCCGAAATAGATGTGCCACTGACACTGCAGAAGCTATCTGAAATCATGGCCGCGCGCGGCAAAAGACGTACCGATCGACGCATGCAAATCGAGATGCTCTTCGAGCTGCGCGACATTGCCGAAGAACATCAGTTGGGCAACGCTGTTGCTGTAAAAATACACTTCAGCATCATTTCGGCCATTTTCGACTACAATCAGAAAATTTCTGAACCCATGAAACTGGAGCATTGGAGTAAACTGCTGGATGTCATGCAAAGTATGATGAAAATTCTATTGGCCAACGAAGATATACGCATGAGTGAAGAGGTACAGGAGGAGAACGAAGAGTTCGCAAATCCCCCATACGCAATCCGCGGTTGTTCACTGGCCGCTGTTGAGCGCTTGGATGATGAGTTCACCAAGCTGCTAAAGGAGTGCGATCCACATACCAATGATTATGTGTCACGTTTGAAGGATGAAGTCACCGTAACGCGCATCATCGAGTCCGTACTGGAATACTTCGAGCGCGTTGGCAACAACAATGAGCGCTGCCGCGTTTACTTGCGCAAGATCGAGCATTTGTACTATAAGTTCGATCCCGATGTGTTGAAGAAGAAGCGCGGCGAGTTGCCACCAACTACGACCACATCCGTTGATGTAATGGATCGCCTCTGCAAGTTCATTTACTCCAAGGATGATACGGATCGTATACGTACACGCGCTATCCTGGCGCACATCTACCATCACGCCATGCACGATAACTGGTTCCAAGCTCGCGACCTGGTACTTATGTCGCACTTGCAGGACACCATCGATGCTGCAGATCCTTCAACGCGCATCCTCTACAATCGCATGATGGCCAATTTGGGTTTGTGCGCTTTCCGTCAAGAGAACATCAGGGACGCGCATCATTGTCTGGTCGATTTAATGGTAACTGGCAAGCCAAAAGAGCTGCTTGCGCAGGGCTTGCTTCCGCAGCGCCAGCATGAGCGTTCTGCCGAACAGGAAAAAATTGAGAAGCAGCGCCAAATGCCATTCCACATGCACATCAATCTGGAATTGCTGGAATGTGTGTACTTGGTATCGGCTATGCTGCTGGAAATACCATACATCGCCGCACACGAGTTCGATGCGCGTCGCCGCATGATCAGGTAAGACACGGCGCACACGCACAAGCAATTTGCATTTCACTAATGGAATTTTATATTTTCAGTAAAACCTTCTATCAACAACTTCGTTCTTCCGAGCGCCAATCGTTGGTGGGACCACCCGAGTCGATGCGCGAGCACGTTGTCGCCGCCGCCAAGGCTATGCGCTGCGGCAACTGGCAAGCCTGCGCAAATTTCATTGTCAATAAGAAGATGAACACCAAGGTTTGGGACCTATTTTACGAGGCCGATCGCGTGCGCGACATGCTCGTTAAATTCATCAAGGAAGAGGCGCTGCGCACCTACCTCTTCACCTACTCCAACGTCTACACCTCGCTGAGCATTCCTTCATTGGCACAGATGTACGAGTTGCCCGTGCAAAAGGTGCATTCGCTCATCAGCAAAATGATCATTAACGAGGAGCTCATGGCCAGCTTGGACGATCCAACCGAAACCGTGGTTATGCACCGTTCGGAGCCATCGCGCCTACAAGCGCTTGCCATGCAATTCGTGGACAAGGTCACCAATCTGGTTGATGTGAACGAGAAGGTCTTCGACATGAAGCAAGGCAACTTCTTCCAGCGCGGCAACATGGGCAACCGCGATCGCGGCTACAACCGCAACCAAAACAACCAGGGCGGCAACTGGGGTGGCCAGCGACGCGACAATCGCAATCAGCGCAATCGCAACCAACGCAATCAGCACCATCACCATAAACAACAACACCAACAACAACAGCAGCACCACGAACAACAAATTCAACAACAACAAATTATCGAGGAAGAGTAAGGCGTTGCCAATCGCTGCAGCGTGACACGTCAAGCAGGCAAACAATTAAACAACAACACCACTACAAACTCAAATGATGCGAACAAATGTGAAAGTCGAAGGAACTAGCAACAAAGAAATCATTAGCCCTAACTGCTACTGGCGCACTCTCGCCCCGCTGTGGGGGCGTAAAGTCTGCGCAAGCGGTAGCGGGAGTGCGCCACTTTAGACACTGCGAGTTCGAGTGAGCTCGGCAAAATTTCTCTAGTATGATTTTTACTATTGTTTTATCTAATATTTTTCACGTAATGCGTTTGCTCATTTTAAGTAAATCAAGTTGATTCTTTCTTCGCACTGTCGACACGCAGAATTTGAGTTTTGAAGGTCAACTGCTTGAAATGTTGAAATAAAGAATAGAAATACTACTGAAATTAATGTAATAATTGAACGATTAAGATACATATATACAATACAGATAACTTGGAAAAACACTATTTGCAAGAAGAAAATCATTTATAACCTATAAAGGAAAATACAACAAAGTCGCGCACAACAGCGGATACTTTTCATATTTATTTGTAGGGTATGCTAAAGAAATGGAAGATTTTTAGGGCGAAATCATCCCTGCAGTTACCTGCTTGTAGCGGAACCGCCTCCTAGGAACTTAAAAGGTCATTCCCTCAATTATGTCGATCGGACTTCGGACGCAACTAATTTCCGACAAGCACTGACCGTCATTCACAGTGAGCGATCAATACCTGACTTTCAGTGAATGGCGTTCTTGGAGTCAAACCACCACCCATTGCTGACGAAGAGCTCGAGTTGCCACGAGAAATGAGAGTGGCCCTTGCGCAACTTAGTTCTGGATATTGTAGCAGGTTAAACTTTTACTTGTCCAGCATAGACCCCCACTTATCCAACTTATGCAATGAGTCTCCGCATGACACTGGCCATCGTTTTGCATGCCCACCAATCCTACTCATCTGACAGCCTTTTCCCTTTGGTTCGACCCTGTCCGTTGAAGTCGAACCAAAGTCGAACAACAACAAGCTTGTGAGTCATCCGCACTGGCTTATTTTGGGTGGATCGGCAGAATTACCCTTCCGAAGCCATAGCATATGGTCCACTTGGTATTGGTAGCTAAGAGCTAAGAGACTCCTTATTTAGGAGAATTAGCACTGGTCGATATGTTTCCTTAATCCACTAGATTCGTGAATGAGTAGAGAAGCATTGCAGTTTTGCAACATCTCAATTTCCTCAGGAGTGGAGGGTTCAACTGGGACCCACATACGAACTCGAGGGCGTAGTGTTACTGGCCTCTAAGCTAGCTTATCAACATGTCGAGGACATGGTGCCAACCGGCACTTTCGAACCCTTGCTACCCGCTTCCACTCAACTCCAAATCAACTCGTGAGATGGCACGTTCCTCCCTGTACGATTTCGCTAGGTTGGTGCCACCCCTGCTCATGGTTTCTTTTCGAGGTAGGCATCCCCTCCTGTAACCTCCTCCTCGATCCCACTTTGTTCATCTCAACCGCTCAGAATTCTCTTAGCAATAAAGGTCTTGGTAGAACCCACCGTTAAACCGCTAAAAGATTTTCGTAATTAAAATCCTTTTGCAGCAAATGCGAGGGAACCCATAAGAAAAAAATACGCTATGACGACTTCTAAAACTCGCGATAATGTCAAAGGTCAAGCCGAGCTTTAGTGGGTGAGTTAAGCTTTTTTAAGCTAAGAGAGCATCTTTACGATTGAGCGAGGTTTGAGGGGTATAGGTATAATTGTATGTACTTTGGATCCAAGCACACTCGCTAACATTTTATTATACAGGGGTTTTCAATTGGGCATTTTTTTATAGAAGCCACCATAGGGTCATGTCTAAAGTTGGCTTTTAAATTCGACACGGACAACTCAAAATCAATAAGGACTCCGTGGTAGATCCGCGAGGTCACGATGAAAGACAGTGTAGTGAGCTAGGTTTCTGGGCGCTGAGGTATTAACGACCTAAACCAAAAATAAAACTAGATAAAATTCGGCCCAGCATGAAAACCAAATTGAAATGATCCCTGCAGGCGCAGATCGGGCCATTACAAAGATATTGAATTAACTTTCAACTGAGAATATTGTTTCTTGGCACTTTGTATAAAACTGGCATCAATCCCTATTGCGACACCCTTTAGAAAGCAAGTAGAGAGTGTGTTTGAGCGATTATGGGAATATTAATGAACAGCGCAGCTGCGGCAAATTCCGCATTTTTTCCAAAACATACTTATACACACCCGCAACAAACACACACACTCCCGTAAGTATCTGAGGAAATTCGCATAATTTGCATTGACACATAATGCCGGCAGTGCGCGACTCAACGCACACACGTAGCACACGGCCGGTTGGCGCGCCCGCACCTAGAACATCTGCGAAGATTTTCCGCGAGCGCGCTGGCGGCATATTGGAATTCTCCGTGTGCGCTTTCTTTGCACGCGCTCGCCGAATGTTGCTTTGTTCGGCTTCATCGCGCGCACACACACTCTCTTCGCCAGCACGGACTGCCAAACAACCAAAGGCCGCCGGCAGTTGGACGGGCGAGCTCAACGCGACCGCAAGTGTACGCCGAAGATTCACTGCATTGACAGATTAAAAGTGAAAAGTGTTTAGCAATTGCTGCAAAGTGCGCAGGCGGTTAACAGAAGCAGAGCAGACGTAACGCGTGAATTAAAAGTTGGAAATTCCAAAATTTCGGCGATTTTTAAATAAACAAAATTCTACGTTAACAGAACGAAATTTGGAATTTTGCACAAAGAACAATGTCCGAAACACCCACGCAGCAGGCAGTAGCGAGTGGCGTGACGCCCGCCGTGCTTGTGGCGCGCCAACAACACCAACAGGCGGAGGCGCCGAAAGAGATTTCCGCGCTGAAACGCGCGGCGCTGCAGGTGATGGCCGGCGGCTCGGCTGGTTTTGTGGAGGTTTGCATTATGCAGCCGCTGGATGTGGTGAAGACGCGCATGCAGTTGCAGACGACGACGAAAGCGCTGGGAGAGGTGGGTAGCACAGCGCGAACTGCACGAGTGTGGAAAGCGGCGGCAGTGTGTGTGAATGTGTGTGTGTAGCGAGTGCTTGAGGATCGCTTTTGGGAGAGCGCGCCAGCGTTGATTGCAAGGCGAAGTTGCAAGCGCGCACTTGAGTGTGTGTGTGTGTGTGTTATAGTGCAGCATTTGTGTGTGTGTCTGTGCGTTTGTGTTGATATTTCTATGCTAATTGACAAATTAGCGCTGTTTTGGTATTTTCTATTCGTCTGATAAGCTAAACTATTTAATCTTGAAGCTCAAGGCAAACAAACAGTTAAGATTAGAAAAGGTTACTAAAATATTGTGGTGCAAGATAGTACAAAATACCCAATTAGGTACATATATTTCCAAGTTAATCCCAAATCGCGTTAAAACTTTCAAAATCAGCCCATCGCATGAGTTCACCTCGCAAACTAACACTCTCTTCCTGCTTCGCGGTCCAACAATTTCAACATTGACATTGTCCTCAATCATCAATAGACGCGAAAAGCCCCCAAAAGCACAAAACAAAAACAAACTGAAATATTTTTTAAGTAAAAAGTAAAGTCAAAAGAGCGCATGTCAAATGAGAGTGACAGTTGTTGTTGTATGAGCAAAGTAAAAAAGTAAATACAATAAAAAATATAAATAAAAAAAATGAAGTAAAACGCGCTACTTTTGGTCCATGACGCATAGACTATTTACAAAGAGGTTAGAAAGACTGGGCAGAGGAGTGGTGGAGGCTATGAGAGGGAAGAGTAGGCGGTTTCAAGAGCTAACTAACATGTCTACATAAAAGGTCCTGCCTAGATCAGTGACTTTTTGTATATTTCCATAACCAATGCAACACTGCAACTGTCAACAAACAGCTGATCACGTTGGTTTGCTCTTTGAGAGAGATATATCATAAAACCAACGAAAAAAAAAATACCAAAAAGCAGAGGTATAGAAATGTACAACTTAAAATTGAGAGCGTATATTGCCTATCAGACCTTGAAAACTGCTAGCTCGACGAAAGATTGAAGAACGCGAGAAAATCTATCACTTTTGGGGTAATTTGAGAGAATTTTCTTCGGAGAAAGTATCAGGAAACTTAGCAAAGGTACATAGATTTGTCACTGCTCGAGTAAACACATACATACATATGTTTGCGTTTATAAAACCACTTCAAGCTTATCGTGTTCTGTTGTTTATATCTCAGAAGTGGGATTTATAAATAACATAAATATTAAGTTCTTTAAAAGATAAGAGTCTATTGGTAATAAAATATTAAGATACATATAGTATGTATATTTAACAGAAAACCAGGTTCTCAAACGTATAGTAAAGGGAAAAAATAAAAAACTGTCTGAAGAGAACTTAATATTTCTAGGTGTTTTAAATAAAAGTAGTCGAATTTCTCGAAAAAGAACTTGGAAGTAAAAATTTCAATAAATTTTTGCACAACAGCTGAAAGTTGTCTTTTCGACAGGTTCACTGAAAACGCTAGTGAGTTGAGACCATATTTCGATAATGGAAAACCTATCTCCTACGTCAGCTTAGTTGGAATTGGTGTAATAATTAACGCTTGAACATAGAATGACAATTCGATAAAAAATACCCGAAATACAGACAAGATCAAAATTGATCCGGACTTATTCATATAAACTGCGCGCATAAGCCTAATCGTTAAATAATTTTCCTTATATTAGTTAGGTAGAAATACATCAGCCGATTGTGTAGAGCTACTTTCTATTAAATTGGTCGTCTAGCCTTTCGAAAACTTGAAACACATTCGCCAATAATATTTGTTAAGCAGAGTTTAATCATTAAATTAAATGTTTGAACTTCACGCTTACTGTGGTATTTACCAAAATGATGGTGCGCCAGTTTAGTCTATTTATTGCAGCGCATTTAGTATACATGATGTATACTAAAGGGCATTTCAAGGTCAAGGTAAATAAATGGCATTTAGATAAGCAAATTAAGGTTTGGTCGAAAACATAAATTGATGACAGGAAAGTAATAAAACCATCTAGCCAAGCTCTCCCAGTTTTTGCCGAGTCATAAAAAATGTGTGTGGTCTAGCGTTGTCCTGATGGAAGACGAAGCCCTTTCTGTTGATCAGTTCTGGCCGTTTTTATCGATTGCTTGCTTCGATCTCATCAGTTCTTGCCAGTAAAATGCAAAAACAATCGTTCGATCAGGCTTGAGCAGCCCATAGTGGATGATTCCTTTTCAATCCTACCAAACAATCAGCATAACTTGGGCGTCAAGGCGTAAATAAAGGCTTTGCGACCATTTGTTAAGCTTCACCACGCTTAGACCATGCTCGTTTTAGCAGATTATTGTCGCATTTCCACCACTTTTCGTCGCCTGTTACCATTCGCTTCAGAAATGGTTCGATTTCATATGGTTTTAGTAAAGAAATGTTAATTCGATCCATTAAATTTTTCATAGACAATTCATGTGGTACCCACACATCGATCTTCTTTTTGTAGCCAGCCTTTTTTAAATGGTTCCAAAGCATTTGATGATGAATGTTCAGTTCCTTATTGATGTCACGGCTGCCTATGTGACGTTCCTGGTCAATCTGTTCCAAAATTTCATTGACTTTTTGAGCGATAGTTCGACCAGAGCGAGGTGCATCTTTTACATCAAAATTTGCAGAACGGAAGCAAGCGAACTATTGTTTGCTATACGAACGACATCGTCTCCGTAAACTTCACAAATTTCATTGGTGGCCTGCGTTGCATTCTTCTCTCCTTGTTGTGTGCACCCTAATGTGCGTGCACACTTATTTAATCACATTGTTTTGTCTTTTGTTAATATTATTAAATATTACTTGATTCTCATTTTACTCTGGCCGCGCAAATTCCGCACAGAAATACATACATCACCATATGTATGTACATATGTATGTATCTCAAAAGTGTTTACTAAAAAAACGCATAGACAGTTGGCACGGAGGTGCGAGCTATCGCGTTATCAGCTTAATGGGCTTTCGCATGTCTCATACTTGAGCAACTGTGTCAGTGCGCCAATACACACACGCACACTCTAAAACACTTCTAAAAATATCTACTTACATAAATATATACAAAATGCAAACAACAATGCGCACACACACGTAAAAATATGTGGCTGGTAATGCTTTTTTTATTGCTAAACAAGATTTCTTCAATTTGCTACCCCGCACTTGCTCCCACCCCTTTTCAACGCCAAGCGCCTCCAGTGCACACAAGCACCGACTGCTTAATATTTGGCGTGTGCACGAGTTAAAAAGAGAAAAAAAAAACAGAAAAATAAAAAAAATTAGCCGAAATTGTACACAACAACAACAAATAATGCGCAGATAAGAGGTAGCGGAGCGAAGTGGGTTCCATATCAGTGCTGTTTTTAGGAGCATAGAATGTGCTAATATTATCTCAAATTCACTTTGTGTGCTAAAGTAAATTGGATTTGTCATAAAAAGTATATTTTAATAAAAATATTGCATGTCGAGTAAATAGAAAAAACCTATAATCTGTATATTGGGTAGTCGAAAAAGTCTTTTTGTATTTTGTCAATAGATGTTGTTGGTATTATTCCAAATATTGCCCAACAGAAGCGATCAAAATCATTGCCCGACTTGGTGACCAATAACGAATCAAGCTAATTTTTGATACCCTATTCTCATATGAACCGTAGGCCAGTGAGGCCGAAATTGCATCTACCGAAACAAATGGTAGTCAGAAAAGGCAACGTTTGGGCTATAAGGCGTGTGACACAAAACTCAGTCGGTGTTTTCCAAATACTTTTTAAACAGCTTAACAACATGAGACCAAGCTTTGTCATGATGGAAAAGAACAACCTCTCGTCTGGCCACGAATTTCGGCTATTTTTTTGGCAATCGCTTGCTTCGAGTTAATGACTTGTCGTGTGGTAGCGTTCCGTGCATAGTCTCACACCGTTTCGGGAGCCTAACTGATTTCACCAAATACAAAGCAAACACCTTGGCTTCAGCGATTTTCGGCTTTGCCGCTAATTTGGCTGTTTGAACAATTTTCACATATGTACATATGCTTTTTTGCGTTTAGGATTGTCATAAGGGATTCAATTGTCATCACCAGTCACAATCCTATGCAAAATCGAATCGATTGAAACACATTTCAAAAATGTCTGTATGCCATTCTTGTCTTGTCTGTTAAGCTTCCTGCAGGAGTTGAAAGAAGCTCAGAGCTAATGCATTAGTAGACCTTTTTGAGCGTCTATTAAAATTTCAGGGACAATCAATATAATTTTTTAAACAAAAATCGGACTTTAGCCTCATAAGATCAAAGAAATATTTCGTATTTATTGCTTGAAATCTGCGTGCAGCTCGATTTCGGCCGAAAAACTGAAGGGTTAAATAATTAAATTTGCTTCTTGCGTCACAGCGATAAGTACATACATTAGTATATGCTTCACCAATGCACTATATATTGACTAAATTAGCGTTGTTGCTGCCGCGTAGATCAACACGCTCATTACTAAATGTAATTAGACGTCTCTCGCAGTACGATAGTTGTTGTTTGGCTGCTTTTTGCATTTGATTTGCTAATGGAGATGGCGTAAAGGGAAAACAGCAACCAATTTGTAAATGAAACGGGAATACCGTGATTAAGTAGCGTTATATGTGCAAAAACGAGCGTTCTCTTCGAGAGTCTCTTGTTAATAGCCCAAAAATAGTTTTCAATCGAAAGTAATGATGCTTCGAATGCGTCACACGGAAAAAATAGACTAAATGTACCTACATACATATAATATATGATCTATATATGAGATTCGATACAATTTCAAAGTGGAAAGAGGCTTGTCTCATGACTCTCGATTTCCGCTGCGATCTTCTGCTTGGTGCGAAATCAGGCATATTAAATACTTTGTTTCCTTTTCCTTCCTTTTTTAGAGCTATGTGCATAGTACAGATGCATTAAGGTGAGCGCGGTTTAGCAGGTTTTTGGAAAAACGATTGAAAAACTGATAGTGAAATTTAGTTTTTTCTAGATCCGCTAATTTATATGAATTCTGAAAGCCACTTAGTTTATACGCAGGTGAGGATAACTCGGCTATAATCGCGTAAGCGCTGTCTACGCCAATTAAGAATAGGATAATGTACCCCTTTGACCACGTTCCAATAACGGTTACTGTTACCAACTAAGAAAATCTATAGACACTTGAAGATTGCTAAGCTTTTTTCCATATTTTCACAGAGCCACTACAATGGCGTTTTCGATTGCTTCGCTAAAATGTATCGCCAAGAAGGTTTGTTCTCCTTCTGGAAGGGTATCCTCCCACCTGTGATAGCGGAAACGCCCAAGCGTGCCATTAAATTTGTCTGTTTCGAACAAACTAAACCGCTATTCCTTTTTGGAGCACCAGCACCTACACCACTGGTAAGTGTCAACTTATGAAAACTTTTTTCAATTTTTGTTTAATAATTTCATTAATTTCACAACGAACGATTTGCCACCTAACAGACATTCTCGCTGGCTGGCCTGACCGCCGGTCTCATTGAAGCCATCGCTGTCAATCCTTTCGAGGTGGTCAAAGTGGCGCAGCAGGCGGACCGCTCGAAAATGAAGGAGGCCGAGAGTACCTGGTCGGTGGCGAAACGCATAGTAAAGACCGACGGACTGGGTTTCCGTGGTCTCAACAAAGGTGTCACTGCGACGATGGGACGCAATGGTACCTTCAACATGGTCTACTTTGGCTTCTATCACAGTGTCAAGAACTACGTGCCTGCCTTTGAGGACAACACACAGGAGTTCATACGCAAGGTATTGATCGGTTTTACATCCGGCACGTTGGCCTGCTTCATCAACATACCATTCGATGTGGCGAAATCACGCATACAGGGCCCACAACCACAAGCGGGTGTGGTCAAATATAAGGGCACTTTCCGCTCCATTGGCATTGTGTACCGCGAGGAGGGCTTCCGCGCACTCTACAAGGGACTCGTGCCGAAAGTGATGCGTCTGGGCCCGGGCGGTGCCATTATGTTGCTAGTCTTTGAGTATGCCTACGAATTTCTTCAGCACAAGTTCTTGTAAGGACCGGAGCTAGCGCTTTAAGTATTTGTGAAATTGCCTGTTTACTGACCGAAAGCAGTATATACACAGTGACATACATACATAATTTTGTACCATACAGATTACTTTATAAATTGTTTAAATTTTAATGTTATAATATCTTTAAAAGGAAAATTTAATAAAAAAGTAAAATTTTTATATTTTGTAAGCCTTATGAATGAATTTACTGTGCGAAACGCCGTTTTTCTGCATGACTTCTATGGCGTCTGTGGCGAATTTGGAGCAAAGTTTTGTATAATTAACAAATCGCTGAAATTTTCGCTCATTGCTTCTATAGAAGACTTGTCTAATAGCTTAACTGCCTTAAGTACTTTGTTGTTGCTTTATGATAAACCTTACGACCGGGCAATAAAACTCGAAACTGGTCTGTTGACGCGCAGAGCAAAGGAGGCGGATCCAAGCGGCGCTATTTCAGTTGGCTGGAGGTCTTTAGGCTGCGCCGAATCATTTTGGTGGCTCGAAGACAGATAACTAACTGGATCACTTAGACTGCGACGCTATTGTTGCTTTTGTTGTTTTAAATTGTAGTACATTACATTTTATGCATTACCGAATGGTTTGTGAGTGGCAGCATGTAATTATCGATTACTTCGCACATTTATGATTGTGGAAAGACTCATAGCTTATTTCTGCAAAAGTTTGCCAGTTGTGCGCTTATTGTGGTACTTAGCGCAACGGGCTCTGCTGTATGCAAACCTATTTTCTGGAACTGCCAGTTGGACATAAGCTCGCATTGGTTATGTATTGGAGCAAGATAGAGATTAATATTTAGTATATAAGATCCAAATACTTGTTCTCAAGGTATAGAAGGAGGGGAGGGATCCCTTTGAGACTCGTATTTCTTCTTCAGTATATCCTTAGGATAGGTTATTGTAGGTGGGCGACCCTAAGGGAATATTCATTTGGTCAGCTTAGAACCACGGTCCAAACTACTGAATCATAAGACCGTTACAGACCAGAAAGCGCTTTGATCTGATGACAAATTTGTTTAGACGGCTAATCTTCTGGTAGATCACAGTAAGATTTCCGAGGTGTTTCAGCATCAGTCTTGCAAAGGCTAGACAGTGAAGGAAAAAAAATGTTTCTACCTCACCTTTCCACATAAAACTTTGACAACAAGCGAACGGCAAGATTTTAAGCCTTGCCGCATGAATGCCTATAGGTAAGTGTCCAGTAAAAATCCTACGACTGCTTGCATCCGTTAGGTGATTTGGAAGATCACTTGCGTTCTACTCTATGCCTTTGCAGATTATTCTTGCTTTCTAGGATTCCTTCTGCAAAGAAGATTGTTTTGTTGTTGTTGTAGCGGCAGAAAAAAAATCCAAAAGTAATTTCGAAGAATTGTGTCGAGTTGACAGCTCTTGGAAGCATTAAAATCCGGGCTCCTTCCGGCTAATTAGACCCGACGGTCGTGGGAACGGCAAAACTGGCAAAATGTCTAATACATCCTGAAGTGGAGTTCTCAGGTCTTTTTGAACATTATAGGAAATTAAATCGCTATTCAATCCTATTTACGTGGAAAACGGAAACTGACTTTCAGCTTCTGTTGTTCACAAACAAGCAAATCACAGCTTGCCATATACTCATTCAGGGGTTTCGCCTACTAATCATTACGTTTGTCGATAAATTTATGCAAATAACCTTAAAATGGATTGAAAATCATTTTAAACGCAACCGAATGTTTTGATTTACGCTTTGAAAAGAATGTTTTGAAAGTATGGCTGATTAGTTTTAATTTAAGGTCGCTTTAGCTTTCGCATTCGGTAACTGGCTCGTAGTGTACTGTTACCGCAACGAAGCGCATTAGGGTCAAACTCATAGTTCGTGCTGGCCTTCGACGGTTCGCCGCACGTTATGCTTCTAAAGCACAACTTTTGCCAAAACCCGCACAGACATTTCAATAATCCAAATAACAGCAGGCCTGACAATTGTCCCATGCGCTTAGCAATTTAATACACAACAAACCAGTATTTTATGCTAAATTTGAAAGTGAATTAAAATGAAAACAAGCAACGGCTTCTACATTGCCGCGCGCTGCAGCGCCGACTGCTGGCGCTCAAGGACATGTGTCGAGCTGGTAGACGCGCGGTCGGTAGTGGGCTGATCCAGCAAGTTGTTAGAATTAAAAAAGCGCGCGGTGCTACAGATAATCCTAGACTTAGGTACACGCCAGTACACACACCTGCCTGCTTATGTGTATGTGTGCGCATATGTATTAGTAATTAAGCCATGTTTGCGACTGCGATTTCGTATGTAGTTCGTCGGATCTCTTACAGCTCCAAATGCTGTCCGGCCACTTTGAAGTAGAGCAAATTGGTTCATTTTAAAAATATTCTGCGTTTTTTTTTGTGCCACAAACTGTTGCATGACTTCATTTTCGTTGCTTTCATAACAGTTTTTGCTTTCATTTGCAATTCAATAAGCGTTCCTAACGAACTTTGCTGATTTATGCCTGTCAGCGCTGCCAATATGGCATGTGAAACAGCTGACGAATGCATAACTTTGAACTCTAAGACGCGTCGGGAGAGAATATAGCAAAGCGGATAAAGTGAGTTGAGAGTATAGTCCAGTCATTATAGTAAGTTCACCTCGGAATTCGCGATACCCAGCTGTAAGTCTGTAAATATTGTATATTGACAAGTTGTCTCGAAACCTACATATGGTAGATACACCCTACAACCTTTTGAGACAACTTTTAGTGTATACAATATTTACAGACTTACAGCTGGCTATCTCGAATTCCGAGATTCTTATCTAATTTAAGCTTAAATGACTGGACTAGTATAAGAAAATGCATAATAACAACTTTTTATGAAAATATTATAATAATTTTTGGTAATTTTAAACCACAGAGCTTAGCTAGTCTGGTCTCGCTAGAAATTTAGCGCTGTCGAATATGAGTACATTGAAGCTCAGTGTGATTCGGGACTAATTTGCTCTAGTCTAGTTGGCGTGAGTCTTACAACTACCAATTTTGATATAATACAAAGAAGAGAGAGAGTATTGTCAGAGGGAAGAGAGTTTTGGTAACATAGCGAGGGAAGTTTCTCTCTTATAAGTAGGCCTTCTGAGGTGGCAGCATTGAAGGTGATTTTTTTGAGATGTGAAGAAATGGTAGAAGTAAATTTTTGAGATTCAAGTTTAATAGAAAAATTGAGTTCCGTATTCAATAAATACTTTATACAAGCTAAGCCGAGCTGTGTTGATTTCCTCATGATTTACACGATTTCAACGTTGGCTTCAACTATATAACTAAAATAGCAATACGTTTTCAATCATGAGAAAGTTCAGAACAAAAAAGACAGGAAACAGAAATTTACGTTGTTGAAGAAATAAATGAAATATTTTAACTTTTCAGGCACTCTGATGTTAATTTTTTTCAGGACTACCTCACGCCTGACAGCAATAATTTATTAATAAGTATTGAAATGTTAACTTTACACCAACAATAAAGTAATTACACACAACACCACTGTTTTGCACATAATATTTATAAAATCAATGTTCCGTCGCAGCAAATCGCTGGTTAGAAAAAGCACAACAGGAAAATGCAAATAATATTGCTCGCTTGCGTCGCTTCTATGTCAGCGGCAGCAGCGTTTTCCACGACCTGGCGTCTGTGTTGGCCTAAGCTTTTCAGCTGCCATTCGTCCGTATGATATAATAACGGATTGCGCTGTTAACTCGTTTTACTAGTTGCCGCACGCCAGAGCGTTTGCAACAAAGCTGCTGCACGCGAACCTTTAGCTGAAAATCTCCGCAAGCTAAGCGCACAGTTCTTTGTTGCAAGCCGCAACAGACGGTCGTAAGCTCCATCGAAACGCTGTTAAAGTTAAAGTGTGCGCGCGTGGCATTAAACCAGTACAAATATTGTATGAAACGGACTGCAAACACGCATCGTTAGTCGGCGCCGCTTTTATATTGAGTTAACACTTCGCTTTAAGCGATTTTTCGGTACACAATGCGCGTCGTACAAATCCTTTTTGGGTTCGCGCTGTTGTTCGTTGGCTGCGATGCATTAGAGTTAAGTGAAGCTTCAAATACAAAGCTCGACTTGCAGGATCGTAGTCGGCGCAGCTTGGATGTGGGCTGGCTGCTGCGAAATTTGCTGTTAAATAGCGCCACTGCCAGCGATTTGAAGGCGAATGTGACGCGCACACTTGCCGCATCTAGATTACCACCACCGCCGCCACCAACAACGCGGCGACCGAGAACAACGCGTCCGCCAACTACACCTGCTCCGCCTCCGCCTCCGCCACCGCCGCCATTCAACCCGTTCTTTAACAAGTTTGCTTTATTTGCCAGCTCCTCAGATTTATTTAACCCAACGACGCGCCCACCACCAACAACTACTACTAGCACCACGACCACTGAGGCACCTGAGACAACACCACCACCGCCTCCGTCAAGACGTCCGCGCCCACGCCCGAAACCGTTTCCACGTCCACCGCCTGGTTATAATAGACCGTCATATAGCTATGACTATGACTATTTTTATCCTTCTGGGTACGACGGCTCTTTGTTACGCGGTAACACACGCTTTGGTCCTGTGGACTACGATTATGATGATGCGTCTACTGCACAGTCCGCGCCACCACCATCGCCACCGCCACCGGCACCGCCATCACCACCATCCCAGC
This sequence comes from Bactrocera latifrons, assembly GCF_001853355.1. NCBI lineage: Eukaryota > Metazoa > Arthropoda > Insecta > Diptera > Tephritidae > Bactrocera > Bactrocera latifrons. Next base: position 692,308 of record NW_017534642.1, read on the forward strand.
CATCACCGCCACGTAAAGCCGCACGCAATCGTCAACGCCCTGCAGCTCCACCACCATCGCCAGCGCCAACCCAACCGGCTCCACCACCAATGTCACAAATTAGGCGTCGACCATCAGCAGCATCAGCCCCACCACCACCACCACCACCGCCTCCAACTAGATCTCGTGCACCTCCACAACCACAACGCGATCGACTATTGTATCAGTATGCGCAACCAGATGGTAAAATACGCCAACTTCTAATTAAATGTCATAAGATTGGCTTCACAAGCTCACTTTGCAGATACCTCATCCAATGAAAGCGCTGATGATGTAGACGGACCGCCGGAAGCCGCACCCGAAGCAGATATTCCACCAGAAGAAGCAGACGATAATAGTAATGCAGCACCGGAGGGCGCTGACGTGACGAATGGCGATGTAGGAAACGAAAATGAAATTCCTGAAAATGATGATGATGTTGGACCACCGCCCGAAGTTCTATCACCGCGTCTGCCTTCCTTTGGACGTCGCCCCAACGCTGGGTCAGCGCCCTCGCCACCTTTTGCCTCACCATCTTACTATGATGCAATTCCCTCTTATCCATATAATTTTGGTTCCTTTAACGCTGGCTCGGGATTTGGTAGTTCCTCTTTCGGCTTCAGTCGTGCTAGTCCTGCTAAGGGTGGATATAAGTTCCGTGACGCCTACTCTGATTTCCAAACCAGCTACGATGGTGATCGCTTTCAGCCAAGCGGCTTCGGTTCATACAAATAGTCTATTAATTAGCTGTGTAATTTGATTTTTTAGCTTTTTTATGAACTTATTTTTTAGATTATATCTTATCGGAGTATCACTATATTCAAATCCACTTTTTGTTAAATTTATCATACATACATTTGGTAATTTTTTAAGAAATCGAATAATAAAAATGTATACAAAATTCTATTTATGAACTTAAAGTTTTTTTCAATCTCTACAATTCACACACAAACTGGGTTCGGAAGTTAACCCTGGACGGGCATTGTTTAATTTGCTGCCGTTTGCAAATCACGATGACTGTTAGTCGAATCGACTAACAAACCGCGTCCGGGATTAAAAAATTAAGGTAATGAAATGTCGAGCTTTCAAATTTGTTCAACTTGAAAATTTAACGAGAACTGGCTCTTCTACGCTTTTCTGTAGAGGTTCCACCGTTCTTTGCATTTATGTAAGCACGTATGCGTAACTAGAAAACGTTGTACAAACTCCTTTATACCCAGATAGTAGAGGGACAAAATTCAAGGTTATGGCATTAGCCCAGAAGAATATGTATATTTAAGGCTTAGTAAATAATTTGTTTAAATAAATAAACGTTAACAGACTTACCCTGGATAACACGTACACTCTTTGAAGATGATATGATGGTCCAATATGTGAACGACGCCGCAAAACTAGCTCCGTGTGTCTCCTATCGTGCCGATTCCAATTAGAAACACTTGACAAGTAAATAACACTACACACACATTTCAATATACACATATACGCGCGCAACAATTGATTTTATAAATTTCGTGAATATTAATTAACATAAAAACTTTTAATTCTAATATTCTCACGCACGCACTAAAAAAGCGGTTAAATTCGCGAAGCTTCAAGTCAAAATGTCAAACTGTCAAATGGCTGCGATACGAACGAAGGAGATATAATGGGCGCCGCAAAACTATTACCGTGTGCCTCTTATCCTGCCGATTCCAATAAGAAAGAATTGATAAGTAAATAACACTACAGAAACACCTCAATATATACATATTTATATACAAGACTTGATTTTATAGATTTCGTGTATATTAATTAGCATAAAAACGTTTAATTCTAATATTCTCACGCACGCACTAAAAAAGCGGTTAAATTCGCGAAACTTCAAGTCAAAATGTTAAACTGTCAAACGGCTGCGAATTGCAAACGGAAGGAAATGAAGGTTAGGCCAGTAAGCAATCCAATGAAGATAACACAAGGTTCCCAAGTCAGCACGGGTGTGTGTGCAAAAAACTTATTTAAACTATTTTATATAACTTTAATAACTTGCAAATAAAAAAAAAATAGCTTTTGTAGTAAGCAAACACACAAAAACATAGTACTTTCAAAACTTGTTTAAGATTGAAATAATAAACAAACGCAATAATGCCGTAAGCTGAGTCGCCCTGTGTGAGAGCATTAGCCCTAAAGAGCACAAAAATTACTCTCTGCTTACATTTTTTAACGTTTTGCGAATGTTTTTACACATATTTTATTTTAAACCTTCTTCTATTTTTTGTTTTGCTTCTTTGTGTGCTTCTTTATCATCACTTTTGTTATGCGCTGCCATTGCTATGTCAAAATCCGAGAAACGGGTGTCACCACGTGCATCAGCTGGCCGCATGTAGACTTTCGGAATAATTAAATACGAATTTTGTAAAGCTATTTTGTTTGAATATTTAATAAAAACATAGTGAAAATGGGTAAAAAAGTATTTAACGCCAAGGCGCGTCAGAATCCCAAAACCCTGGTGGACAACTCGGCAGTGAAGGATGTAAGTGCTGGCAAAGCTTTGTGCTTATGAAATACAATGTTTTTTACACTTCCTATTACGCAGATCAAAATTGAATGGGCTGAAAGTGCTATAGAAGCGGGCGCTGGCTATGATGACGCCAATGCTTTGGCTCTGCCCTCACAAAAGCGTGCAACCAAAGTGCAATTAGATAAGCAGCAACATGTAAAAATTCTCACGAAGAAACAACGCAAACACTTGCAACAAATTGTGGACAAAAAGAAGAAGAAGGAAGGCGTAAGTATTCCTTAAACTCACTTTGAGCTATAAACATTTCAGTTGCATTTTTTTTAACAGCGCGCCGAACTGCTACAAGCGTTAGCTAGCGTGCAAGTGCCTGAGCAAGAGCTGAAGCAGTATACATCCATCAGTCAAGTGCAGACGGTGGGCGTAAAAAAGTTACAGACGCTTGAAGAAGTGCTGGCAAAGAAACAGCAGCGTCAAACGGAGCAAAGTAGCAGCAAAGCAGGTGGAAAAATAAGTGCAATCAAAGGCGCAGCGAAACGCAAACTCCTAATAGAGGATGAGGAGGCGCTAGCAGCAAAAAGACGTGACCCTAATGTGGTCAGTCTTGAAGAGGATGAGGACAGTGAGAGTGACAGCGATAGTGAAATTGAGAGTGATAATGAAATGGCAGAGATAGCAAATAAAGAAATTATTAAAGAAAAAGTTGAGGATAGTCAAATAAAAACTGATGAGTCAGAGGACAAGCCCTCTACATGCACAAAAACGACAGATAAGGAGAGTGCTAAAGCCAATAATGCAGCAAAACCTAAAAAACCTGAGGTACCAATACGTACCACAGTCTACGTGCCCGTACATCGTGATGCGGATGTGCAGGCAGCGCGCCTTAAACTCCCCATTCTAGGTGAAGAACAAGAAATAATGGAAACGATTAACGAGAATCAAATCATAATAGTGGCTGGTGAAACTGGTTCTGGTAAAACTACGCAAATACCACAATTTCTTTACGAGGCCGGCTATGCGCAGAACAACAAAATTATTGGTATTACTGAACCGCGTCGCGTGGCCGCCATAGCCATGTCCAAACGAGTGGCGCGTGAAATGAATCTCAACGAACAGGAGGTGTCCTATCTGATACGTTTCGAGGGAAACGTTACGCCACAGACACGCATTAAGTTCATGACGGACGGTGTGCTGCTGAAGGAGGTCGAAAGTGACTTTCTGTTGCGCCGCTATTCGGTCATCATATTGGATGAGGCGCATGAGCGCAGTGCCTACACCGATATATTAGTGGGACTGCTGTCCCGCATTGTACCGCTACGGCAGAAACGCGGCGATCCCCTAAAATTGATCATCATGTCCGCCACGTTGCGTGTGGACGACTTCATAGGCAATCCGAAGCTTTTTAAATATCCGCCTCCGGTGCTGAAGGTGGAGGCGCGTCAGTTTCCTGTCACAGTGCATTTTCAACGACGCACGCCCACAGATTATCTGCAGGAAGCTTTCAAAAAGACAGCAAAGATACATTCTCAACTGCCAGATGGTGGCATTTTGGTGTTTCTAACGGGTCAGCAGGAGGTGAACACGCTAGTGCGCAAACTGCGACGCACTTTTTCATATATCAAAAAGGATGATAGAAAGAAAGGTGCGGAAAAGGATGGAAAAAATTGTGAACGCTTGAAAAAAGCGGCCGACAAAGACGACGATAAAACAGAGAATAGTGCAGATTACTCCGGTTACTCCAAAAAAGAAGCTGAAAAGTTGCACGAAGCTGTTGAAGACAGCACTGAGTTGCTTGGTGCGCGCGACGATGACGATTCTGACATTGAATTCGATATGAAACGCGCCATAAGCAGCGTGAAGAAGTCGAAAAAGAAGTTTATGGCACAAATAGCATTGCCGAAGATAAACCTTGACGACTACAAACTGCCCGGCGATGACACAGAAGCCGATTTACACGAAGCTCAAAATAGCGAATCCGAAGCCGAAATTGGTTCGGACAACACGGACAATGAGGACGATGCGGATGGCGATGGAAATAGCGATGCGCATATAGCAGTTACCAAACAACCGCTATGGGTACTGCCGCTCTACTCGCTGCTCTCGCCTGAGAAACAAAATCGTATTTTCCAACCGCCACCAGAGGGCTGTCGCCTTTGTATAGTTAGCACAAATGTGGCTGAAACGTCACTAACAATACCGAATATTAAGTATGTCGTGGATAGCGGGCGTCAAAAGACTCGGCTTTACGATAAAATCACGGGCGTCAGTGCCTTCGTCGTCACGTTCACTTCTAAAGCCTCAGCGGATCAGCGTGCTGGTCGCGCTGGTCGTGTAAGCGCTGGCCACTGCTATCGGCTGTATTCGAGCGCGGTTTACAACCACGACTTTATGGACTTCAGCCAGCCAGATATTCAAAAGCGGCCGGTGGACGACCTCATGTTGCAGATGCGTTGCATGGGCATCGATCGTGTAGTGAATTTCCCCTTCCCCTCACCACCGGATACAGTGCAGCTGGAGGCGGCCGAGCAACGCTTGGTTGTGCTTGGCGCGCTGGAACGCATGGCACCGCTTAAAGATGGAAAGGAACTGCCACCGGCTGTCACCAAACTTGGTCAAGTCATTTCACGTTTCCCTGTAGCGCCGCGCTTCGGCAAGATGTTGGCGCTTTCGCATCAGCAACAACTGCTGCCATACACTGTCTGCTTGGTGGCAGCACTATCGGTCCAAGAGCTGTTGATGGAGGTGGGCGTAAGTGAACATGCGGAAGATGGAGACGACGGCAACACATTTGCGCGCAATAAGTGGCAGAAGAAGCGTATCAGTTGGGCTGCCACGGGCAATTATCAGTTGCTGGGCGATCCAATGGTGCTGTTGCGCGCTGTGGGCGCGGCAGAGTACGCAGGTTCACAAGGCAAATTAACGCAGTTCTGTACCGAGAATGGGCTACGACTGAAAGCGTTGACAGAGGTACGCAAACTGCGCGTGCAACTTACAAACGAAATAAATTTAAATGTGACCGGCGTCGACTTGTGTGTTGATCCGTCCATGGCGCCACCTACTGACGGGCAAGCGCGCTTTCTACGACAAATTCTACTGGCCGGCATGGCTGATCGTGTGGCGCGCAAAGTGCCACTAACCGACGTGAGCGATAAAGAGGAGAAGCGTCGTCTCAAATTCGCGTACAATTGCGCGGATATGGTGGAACCGGTTTTCATGCACTCTTCGTCGGTGCTGCGCACAAAGCTGCCCGAATGGGTGGTCTACCAGGAGGCGTATGAGACGCAGCATGGTGACGGCACAAAAATGTATATGCGCGGCATCACCGCCATCGAGCCGGAATGGCTGCTGCTCTACGCGCCATTACTCTGCAATATACGCGACATCAAGGAGGAGCCAATGCCGCGTTACAAAGAGACGGATGGTAAGGTGTATTGCTTCGTGGACGCCACATTCGGGAAGGCGGGTTGGGAGCTGCCGCTTATCGAAGTGGAGATGCCGGCGGGCGAGAAGGCATACAGGTGCGCATGTAATTTCTCAATGTGCTTACTCTTTTCATTTCTTATTTGTATTTTTGCAGTTATTTTGGCGTTTTTCTGCTGGACGGGCAGGTTTGTCCCGCTTTGGCCGCCTATAAAGCGAAGCTGAAGGCCACGCCGCCCTCGCTGGTGAAGAGTTGGTCGAATCTAAATGAGAGCGTGGTGCGTTTCAAACGCGCGCTCAACAACAAGCAAATAAATACGCGCGAGAAGCTGCATGCGGAGTGGGCGCGCAATCCTAATTGTAAGTGTTGGGAAACATTTATTTGTTTTTTTTTTTTTAAATCTACACTTTTGTTGTAATATTTTCGCAGTTTTGCTCGAAGAGTACCAGAACATGCTTTATGATGTCTCCATCGCAGAATTGTCGCCCAAGTGGCCGCCATTGGAGAGTTGAGCAATCTGAAAAGATAGGCAATTGAGCGCTTATCATTAGTTATATGGAATATTTTTAACATTGCTTATTCTGTAAAATACCTTCTCAGTTAAATATATACTGGAAATATATAGTAAAAATGTTTTTCAAACTGTTCCCACTTCTTTCAAACCGAAAGTTCTATTTAAAAATTCAAATAATAAAAATGGTATACATATGTACGGAGGGGGATGGAGTCATACATATGTAAATATATGCATTGAAAAAATTAAAGAAAAAGTTTAAAAAAA
>NW_017534642.1:700293-702449 GCF_001853355.1 Bactrocera latifrons
ATTTTATTCATTTGTAAATTGTACATTTCAGTACTAAAATTTCGTTTCTAAATTGCTGTTTTTAATTTTTTTTTTTTGAATTTCTGGTTATAATTCTTATAAACATATTAGTTAGCGGTATAGGATAGGCTATATATTATTTGGAAAAATATCAGTTTAATATGTCTATAATATACTATATGTATGTATGTAGGTATAAGTATGTATGTATGTAATAAAGTACAATAATTTGTGGAATCTGTTTGGGTTTTTGTATTAATTTTAATTTTTAACAATTTTAGYAATATTCGTCTTTGTATGTATGTATATATTTTCCAAGGATATTCAAGAGTTGGCATACATTTGTGTGTATGTAAACGCGTACAAGTACATAAATTTATTTATATCAGCATACATATTTATATACATCTAATGAATTGTTGTGAATAACATATTATTATGTAAGTAAATTTTTCAAGGGCATATACAAGTTGGTAGTTAATGGGTTAATATTAGGGTTAATCTTCCATACGAATTCTTGCATTACACATACCTAATTTATTTATGGATTATCTCGTAATTACACTAAAAGAAGCGCTGAACCGAAAACTGGCCGAAAAGATATTTTGCGAGTATCAAAAACGTTTTCAGGCATACATCGTACATATGTATGTATGTATGTACGTGAAAAACAAAGTGGACTGAAATGTTTTAGATACGTGACACAATTATTATCAATCAAAATAAGTTGTCGCATAATTTTTTCTTGTCCCAAAACGAGCAAATATCTTTAGAAAAGTGCATGAAGTATTTTAGCTGGAAGCAAAACCTACTCGCAATAAAAACATGTTGTCCCAAAAAGTGTCGCAAAATTTTTGCTTTTCCCAAAATGGCGAAATATTATTAGGAAAGTGTCTGAAATGTTTTAAACGCAAGTAAAACTTATTCGCAACCAAAATATGTTGTCCCAAAAAGTGTCCCAAAATTTTTGCCTGTCCCAAAACGGGCAAATATCTGAAATGTCTGAATATTTTAAACACCAGAAAAATTGACTTCAAACCAAAAAAATGTTTAGCTGGCCCAATTTTTTGAAAAATATTTGAAACGTTTTGAGAATGAACTGCGCATGCCTGAATACGTTCCTTTTTACAACTTCTGCACACAATTTACATTTCTCGTAAGTTTTTTTTTTTTGTACACTCTTTGCTCAGTTACTTGATAATTACAATATTTTCAAAATTTTAGTTTGCTTAATTCAACAGTTAATATTTTTATACAGCATACATATGTAATTTAACAACAAAATTCAACTATTTATTAAATATTACGTAAACTTCTGGGTAATTTGTATTTCGTAACTGCTTTTTTTTTTGGCCCGCAAAAACAATTTGCAACCATTTGTTTAAACTTTCATGCAATTTTTTTTAATATTTCAGCGTTTGCTTGATTTAAAATTTCTCTATATTATTTTTCGTTTCTTCTTCTCCTCCGGTACTTCGGTGTAGTTTTGCACGCCTGCTTTAATTATTATTTAGTGTGTTCTCCAAATTTACTTTTTTTACGCTTTAATTTTTTTATTGTTTTCTTTTATATTTATTTCTGCTTATGTATTACAGTTAAGTGTAGAAAAAATCAGTCTAATATTTTAAGGCAACATGAGAGCTTTTTCCAATATTTTCTGGTTTTTTTTTTCAAACTTTCTCCCTATAGCAATAATTAGTTCGTTTTAGTTTCCAAATGCTAAATGAATTTTCGCACTCTTTTTATTCTACATGTGAGAAGCGGTGTGCTCTTTTTCATTCTGCTTGAGACAAATATTTTCTTCCATTAATCAAAAAATAGTTGTTTTCTATTAATGAAAAATATATACTTTTTTAATTAATGAAGTTTTTATCCATTAACAACTATTTTTATTTTTTTATGCTACTTTTTAAAAAGAGTTCAGTTCTCAACATTTTGTTTATATGCTTTTGCTCCTTGGTGAGCAACGAAAACTTACAAGCCCGCAAGCTTGTTTATAATTTTTAACAGTTTAAGCTACATTAGTTGCGTATTTTATTTACAATATTGTTTTTATTTTTGTATTTTATTGTATTTAATCATTAAAATTCGAATTAGTGTAATTATATTTTTTGTTCATAAATAAAGATACTAGTTTTTAACATATATACTTATTT
>NW_017534642.1:703414-720199 GCF_001853355.1 Bactrocera latifrons
TTTCTGAGTGCAACGAGAGGAAATTAAACTTTGAGAGTTCGAAAATCGTCATAATAATTAAAAAAATATATATTAAAATTTCTACCTGTATGAATATAAGGAAACAATTTTTAGAACTCTATGAATTATAAAAATATTCAATTATGATGAGAAACTTTTAAAACATATGAAGATTGTAGGGTTACGTCTCTCATACTATATAATGCTAGTTAAAAATAAAATAATAAAATGTTGTAAATACAAAAAATTACAAATAAACATTTTTTATTCCATAAAAAAATTTATAATTTACAATTGTTATTTTTTTCACACTAGCTTAAATTAAATTTTGTGTCTCACTAATAAAACACAAAGAATATATGTGTGTATTTGTGTATATATGAATGTGTRTGTGTGTGTGTGAACAATTCTAACGCACCTTAGTTTGACTTAAAAATTGTGTGTTTTGTTCTATGCATTTTTGGCGTAACGGTTAAGGTTAAAATGTGTGTATATATGTGTGTGTATATATAACGGTGTATACATGCTTTCTATGCAAAAATGTTTGTGTGTGTATGCGCTATACTTATTACGTAGGTACAGTAGGAAGATTTGCAATTGCTCTAGGAATGAGTATGTATCTGTTATTATTCTGTATGAAGAATTATTATTAATTTTTTCTTTTTTAGTTTTTTTTTTGCTTGCCCTTAACAAATGCTGCACTTATGTATGTACATATGTAAGTTTTCTGCTATGCAATATAACTTAATTTGCGCCTTTGTTATTTTTTATATTTGCTTTATCATAATTTTCTACAATTATTGATTTCATCTGCTTTTGTTTTGATTCTCTGCTTACGATTACAACAACCTTACATAATTACAAAAAAAAAAAAAAAAAAAATTAAAATATACCAAATTAACGCTAATTATCAATAATATGTATGTGTGTGTATGCATGTAATTACAGTAACTTAGTAAAGTAAATTCTACAAACGAGTGCTTGTTTCTGTTCTCTCTCAGTTTCTTTTGTGTTTGCCACTTCGGTGGCTATCAGCATCAGCTGCCGATTTGGCTATTAAATTCAACAACTTTTTAATTTTCATTCACGATCGGCCTGGGCGAACCCGTCGGCTCAACAATTAAAAATGTACCGTATTAACGCTACATTGCCGTGCGGAATGCTCAGCAGCTGCTAAACGTCGCTGCATTCGGGCAGTGTTTGCTGCTCTAACTGCGCCACGCAGGCCGCCGTTTGTGCTTCCGGTGCTACCTCACTTTCGCATTCCTGTTCCCCGCCCACATCATCTCTGCTGGCTGACGCATCACTCGGCGTTACAGCCGATCTTTCCTCGGCATCATACGCCACTAAGGCAGTGCCAGTTTCGTGCGACTGCGGTGCCTCCGTCTCTTGCTGCTCACTCGCCGCGGGTTCTGGACTTAACTCTTCCGCGCGTTCTTCACGTTTCGCCTGCTCTGCCTGCTTTAGCTCGGCATCTTTGTGCTCCGACATCATCTTCCACATGTTGAAGAATTGTTCGCGCCGTTGCATTTCGTAGTTGAGCAGCTCAGCCTCATCCTCTGAGCTACTGCTACTCACTGCGCGCATTTGCACGTTGCCGCTGGTAATTGCGCCTGTCAACACTAACGCCGTCGCACCACTTACGCTCGCCCGTTCGCCGGCAGCATCTAGCGGCGCGGTGTCTTCTACTTTTGCGTCGTCGTACGTGTAAGTATCTGCATCGGCGCCGGCGCCGCTTAGCACGCTGCTGCCCATCAAATGTGAGGTAGGTGACTCGAGACTGCTGCCCAGTATTGGTGTTAGACCTTCGCCGCGTAGACGTTCGCGTTGCTGCAGCTGTAGCTCGTCCAATTCATGGAGCTCGTGTTGCACAGAGCTTCGTCGCGCATTAACCGCGCGCATGGCGACCAAAACACCTGCCGCCGCAGTGGCCATTTCCTCTTCTTCACTGAGGCCATCGTCACCATCACGTATCGCATCGTATTCACGTATGCCGAATTCGCCGACGGGTACATAATAACCGTTTATAGCCACCAGGTAGACCACGCGGCTGAAAGGCGAACGGAAAAGTGGATCGCGGTGTCCGGGCATCCAGAAGTGCACCACGTAGCCCACCATGCCGATACAGGGCAGCCAATCCTTCCAGGCGGAACGACCACCTTTGGCGCGCATTTCCTCGCTGGGCCAAAACATGTTAAAGCGACGTCCGACATCGATGCGATCAAAAATCTGCGACAGACGTAAAAAACTATGTTAAGTCAATATGCTACAATTTCATCGCTTGTACTTTACCTCAAAATCATCGATAATGACGACCTTCTTGTACAGTCCGATGCGCGGCACGTGTCCCGCTGCTGCTAAGGACGCCACCATATCAGCGCTGCTCGACTTTCCGCCCATCTCGGGCACGCCGCTGCGTTCGTTCGCGGCCAGCGCTGCCGCCGCCGTCAAACTGATCGGACCTTTCGACTTACGCGGATAGTCGCCAGGTGTCGTTATAATGCTGCCAATGCCGATGCTGCCCGATGAACTGGACATTTTGGTGTAGCGCGGACTGCTGCTATTCGGTTGCAACTCAGCACCACCGCCAGCATGGGGCTCCAACTGACGCGCCGATTCAGCAGATTTTGCAGTTGTAGTCGCCGCATTACTGCCGGTGTCTGCAGCATTCGCGCTGCCACTAGTGCTAGCAATGGGTAGCGTTACACGCCGTTCGCGCTCGACGCGTGACAGCGAATGCGATACGCGTATGCCGACACCGCGTAATTGCTCTCGTTCACGTTCACGCTCGTGTTCTTGTTCGCGTTCCCGATTTAATAAACCGGCGAGCAGCGCAGGCTTTGCCGTCACCACAGGACAACGCCATAACGGTGTCACCACCGCGCCATCGCTGCCAAATTGCGCGCCCAGTGTGCCGCCAATACTGGTTGGTACGGTGACACCATGCACCGGCCGACACCCGAACATATTGCCCACCGTCAGCGTGTTGTAAAGCGGCGCCGAGATGTAGATGGGCGCAATGTCAGCGCCTGACTCACCACTACCCACGGTGGCGCTACCCATGCCGCCGGTAACGCCTAGGCCGAGGTTGGAGGTCTCCATCGCCGAGCCCGAGCTGCAGCCTTGACGACAGCGCTCACGTATCCGATGCCACCAATCTAAAACGTTCGATTTGATCGACTCCAGCGTAATGGCGCCACCGATGACCTTGCACAGTTGCTCATTGGTATCCGCGTAGGAAGTGGTGAGCGGCGACACGTATATGGGGTATCCAATTGGTTGATCACAGCTGGAATTGATGATGTTGCGCAACGCCTGTTTGGCATTCTGTATGCTGCCGCGCTCGGGATTGCGATTGCGCAAATATATGAGCTCCTGCTGCTGCCCCGCCCAAAGGCCGCGCACGCATTCGCGATTAAGCTTGATGACACGGAAGCTGAGGAAACGCTTCGTCAGCCTGATTATGCGGTACTCGTCTGAGCCGTCCTCCATTACATGACGCAAGGCAAGCAAGTTGGGCGCGCCCCTCAGCACAGCGCTGCGCCAAACAGGATCTGCTTCGTGTGATATAACCAAGTCATTGGCGCACGTATCAATCGCCTCGTACAGCGCCTCCGGGTAGTGAAACTCATCTGGATTTGAGATGTGATCTTGCTGCAGCTTCAGCGCCATTTTTACAGCCGGCGCCACTACAGCATGCAGCAACTCCATGTCGGCAAAGACCCACTCATCGCGTGGTGATTGTATGCGAAAATCGCCCTTAAACAACTGATGCAAACCGTGCAAAAAGAATTCAACACCGGTCAGCGAGCTGTGCGAAGCGTTGGCCAACGAACGTCGTGCCAACAGGCCCAGTGCAAGGCAGAGCGAAACTATCGGCGAGTCCTTTGTCACGCTGGGCACTTTTAACTTTAACAATGGTCGTTCGCAATTGGTCTCCTCTGAAGCTGCGCGCTCGGTACCGCCGTTAGGTGCGTTCGTAGTGTTTGCACTAGCCGTTGGCGATGCTTCTTTGCGCAGTGCTTTCAGCGCCGCGGCACCAGCACCCACTGACTTACCGCGCATTTGCTGCCCCAGTGTAGGCATTTTAGCCGCCGCCGAGATGCTTGCGCCCACTGTCGCCGCACTATTCGCAAAACCATTATCGAGTGGCGCATGCGCGGCTCCCACGGATATGTAACAGCCGCCCACGCCACTTAGACCCGGCGCCGACTCGGACGTCTGCCGCGAAATGTTAGCAAATGAGGGCGAGATGGCGATATGCTCCGAAGAGTTCGTTGTGGTACTGCCGCTCATTGTCGCGCTCTTCTGCGGACGCGTGCGCAGCTGTTGTTGTGACTGTGATTTGCTGGTGGTAGTTGTGGCGGTTGTGGACAGGTTTGGCGTGCTCTTCGAGTCGTTATACGCACCGCCGTTGTTATTGCTATTGTTGGTGGTGGGTGTGTGTGGTGGTAGTGGTGGCGCGGGTGCCGCATTTGTTGCATTGCTGCCGTTAGTATTCGCCGTGGACGTTGCGGGATTCTGACTCTCTTTCCGCTTATCAAAGCAATAGTTGATCCAGCTTAGGTAAACATAACAGAAGCTGGAGCGCGTGATGCCAACAGCGCGAAAGTCGAAATCTTCATCGAGATTGTAGTTGAAAATGGGATCGAGATCCACAAACTGCCGACTGAGCGTATGTTGAAGCGCTTCCTGTATGGGCGCCGAAGCAAGCCATTGCTCCAGCTTGGGATTCTTGATCACATAATAAATGATGCTCTGCAAAAATAATATTAATGGCTATTGTTGTTGTACATAAGGCGCGATAATGACTTACCTTAATGTAATAGGTGATGAGCACCTTGCGATACTCGAAGACCTGCAGCGTGGCGCTCGCCAAGTTATCCGATATCGAGTAACCTTCGAGCACGTATTGCGCCGCGACCACTTGCCAGGCGAGCCAACGCGTCGAGAACATGGCGTTCACGCTCAGCATGCGCGGCAAATGGCCCGGGTCGCAGCAGCAGCAGCCATCGTTATCCTCTACATCCTCGGTTATGGCCTCCACTTCGCGTTGCTGGCAGTAAGTGCCACGAAATTCCAAGCCACGCATCTGAAAGGTACACAGTCCGTTACCCAGCTCAATGATGTGCACCAGGCAGTTGAGGTAGTCTGAGGCGAGCACTAGTTGAGCGGATATTAAGACAATAAGCACGGCGAAGCGTCATTAAAGCAAAAACACAAACAACTTACCAAAACAATCGCCTTGATTGACGTTGCCCCAGCGACCCATCAGCAGGTCGCCGCACAAAGAGTGCTGCAGTGAGCGCGTTAAATGCTCATAGAAAATGCTGTTCAAATTGTTATCGTCCGCGCCTAGATTGCGCTCCAGCTGCGAACTCAAACGCGTATTGGAATGATCGATGCGACGCGTATTGTAGTCGCGCTCCCAGAACTTTATGGGGCGCACGTAGGAGGTGAGGAAAATGGCGCTGCCCAGGAAGGGATTCAGCGGCGTGGAGAGTATGGCTGAGACGCCGGCCTGCAGGAAGAGCATTGCCGAGTGCGGTACACTAAATGGTTGGGCGAATGCGTGGAACGCCGAACCCCACGTGATTTGCCACGGCGCGATGTAGGTAACGATGAATTGTAGCTACGCGCCGATAGTGAGAAAAAATAGTTCTTTTTAGTTAAGATATTACACGGCAGCGGAAGCGGGGTCTTACCTTAAGTAGAAAATCACAGCACTTGCGGAAGGCCAACGACATGAAGAAATAGTCGATGAGGAACGTCTCACTTGCGAAGGCGAAATCGTAGCGAAAGCACAGAACGGTGAACATCACAATCAGATACTGATTTGTCGGATCCGAATACGCGTTGCGAATCACTAATGAAAACAACCAAGTTAAATAATACAAATTTCTCGTTAAAATCACCGTCTATCAGCACTCACGTTTCAGCGCGCACACCGCCACAATCAGTGTGCCCCAGGCAATGCCGAACTTGTTGGCAATTATCTGCGCGTCCGCGGTTACAGACGAAATGACCAGCAACGGAAACATCACATTGCGCTCCAGCATGCAGAGATAGATGTAGACCTTCTCGAACCACATCACCTTCGGCGCGTGTGCTACTTCGAACTGTCCGTATTCCTTCTGGCGCAGCAACGGTCGCGCAAAGCAGAGCCAAGGCATGTGCTTGCGCATCTGCGGTATGATGTAGTGCAGTAGCAGACCCAAACCGCCGGTGAAAGCGTAGAGCACAATGTTCAGATCCGGCTGCAAAACGGTGAAGACGGTGCTGCAGTGCAGACCAAAGACAACAAACGCCAGCAGCGTGGTCACTACAAGATCATTCTTAAGCCGCATATTCACTGTAGCCTGCAGCTTCTTAGGCAGCGGATCGGGCGATTCGTTGTCGTTGTCCGCATTTGCGCTGGCGGCGTTCGTTGGCATGACGGTGGGCTCGATGTCGGCGCAGACGCCACCCGCAGTCAGCGTGGACATGTCGCCGGGGTTGGTGGTCGACGAGCTGGACATTTTGTCCTCCTCATCGCCGGCTTGTTGTTGGGCTTCAGCATCCACGTCCGCTTCAACCGACTTCGATCTTACGGCGTCCCCAGTTGTTATAGACGTCGGCTGTGCAGTTTCCTTCGTGCCAACGCCCACGTTTGACGCATTTGTTGGCGTCGTGACAGTTGCGTTCGGCGCATCGACCACTTCGTTTTCAAGCAATTGGCTGGCGTTCTCTCCAACTGGCGCCGCGTCGTGCAGGCTTTCAGCGCCTGCCATCAGCGCGCCGCTACCGTTCACCACCGACACGAAGGAGTTTGACGTGGTCATGCCCCTTCTGTTGCTTGACTGGGTTTTAGCAAGCGTTTGACTGCTACTCGCCAATGAAGACGCCTTTGATTTGCTGATCTTGCCCTCAATTTCGATGTTTATATGTTCGAGTGTGGCGCGTTCGCGAATCTCAGCCGTGAGCTTTTCATCCAGTGCAGACATTTCGATCTGTTCATGAGCGCGTGCGCTGCTGCTTTTCGTGCGTCCTTTCAGTGTTGTATTTGTGGTGAGTTTCTGGCTACTCGCCGCGCTGCCGTCGATGGTAGCGGCGCTCAGCTCGTCCTCATCGTCATCGTCGTGGTAAGTGCTGACAATGCAGTTCTTGATGAGCGCCCACAAATGGCTAAAGTCACTGGCCGAACGCGACAGGTGGTAGCCGAGCGGTACGAGTATGGCGCAGAAGAGCGAGAACACTATGAATTGTGTACCGCGTTCTTCAGCGAATGCGCTGTAGAGTGGACCGTAGAGTAGCATAACGCCGAGTATAGAGCGCAGCACGCAGAGAAAAGAGCCTGTCGCGGATGAGTAACGAAGTAGAAAAAGGTAAGAAGAAAATATGTTAATAACTTACCCAGTAGACTACCCGCTGCATTGCCGCCGAAGACGTGCATATCTATTTGCTCCAGCAGATACATGAGAAAGGTGTTGATCTGCGGAAAGAGCCCTAACGAGAAGATTATCGGGAAGCACAATAGGAACACGTACATCACTTGCAGTGCTGTTGCGGTCAGCACAAGCGGTGAATAGCGTACGCCGAAGAAGCTCAGCACTGCCGGCGCCACTGCCTGTTGTTCATACTCCCGTTTCAGGCGCTCGCAAAGCAAGAGTATACCGCTGCATATGCAGAAGTATATAGCGCGCGAGTAAGCCACGGTCTTATTGAAGCCGTGTATGGGTGAGGCCGCATCCGGCTGTACGCTCTTTACCAGCGAGTACTGTGCGCTCGCTATAACGGCGCAAAATAGGAACGCGAACAGGTCTTTGTAGTAGCCCAGCTGCAGTATCGTGGCGCCAAGATAGGCAACCATCGCAGAAAGCAACACGGACAACATTATGTGAAGCCAATGTAGGTCGCGATCGAAGAGCGCTAAGAGCTCTAAGCGATCCATGGAGATCTTGAATTCATGCTCATAGCCACAACATTTGAAACGGTACTTGTAGTAGCTCTTTGGTGCTATCGGTTTTTCAGCCGACAAGGGGAAGGATGGACGAAAGTAACTCTCTATGGGACGGCCATTTAGTAAGCGGGTGCCAGTGCCAGTGTTATTGCTACCACTACCAGAGCGCGTCTGTGAAGAGCGCTGTTGTCCCTCATCGTTGAGTACATTTATGAGTCCCTGTATTGAGAGTCCAGCTCCGTTGTATACTGTGCGCGCGTTCAACGACGAGGAGGCCACCACAACGCCGAGCGGTGGATGTAGATTGCGTATAGGCGCTGTTGTAGCGCCCGACTGACTACTCAATTGCGCCGATTGCAGCTCATGTGCATGCGAGAAATCACCTATGGAGGAGTTGCCTGGCTCGGAAATTTGTTTTGAGTTGCGCCGCGCCTTGTCGCGGTAGTACATGCGCTCTGTCAGCCAGAGGCTATCCGTCGATGTGGCTGGGTAGGTGTTGAGCGCCTGGATGGCATCTTGGTAGAATTGAAAATGCGCGCTGGACATATTGGCGGTCGCAGTTGAGCAGCCGCCGGCACCGGTGCCGACGACGTTGCTTGACGCACCTGTTGCCGCGCTGCTTGCTGTAGCGTAGCCCTGTTGTGTGGCTTCGGGACGGCCATGTTCCGTCATCAGCCAAAGCATTTTATGTATGTCTGCGGAAAAGGAATCGGCGCTTATGCTGCGCGATGATGTGGAAGACGAAGTGCGCGAAGCAGTTTTCGATGTTATGCTATGCTGCGCGTTGTATGGCACCAGCGACATCTCGTTGTTTGTGCTGGTCGCACCGCTGTTGCCGCCGCGTCGTTTATGCAGCTGTGAGCCGCCGCCGCTGCTGTTCACAGTCTCATTTACTTCGCGATATTTAACGACCTTTGGAATAGCGCCTAGGTTTTTGCTGCTACTCGCGCCCGCGCTTGTTGATGGTTTTTTCCCACATTCCAAGCCCTCCTCTATATCTTTGTTCACTTTCAGGGGTTCCGCCTTTGCTTTAGGAGGCGCGACGTTAACAGCCGCCTCCATGCCCGCCAGCAACATGTCTTTTGAACTGGCGCTAACCTGCTCGCAATCACTAGAAGGGCAGCCGGAGTCACCCTCGCCGCGTGCAGCATGCTGCGGGCGCATTTCGTAGGCGTGTTGTGGCGCGCCAACGCCACCGTGGTGTCCGGCTAAGTTTTTGTGCTTCTGCAAAGCCGATATCTCCATGTACATATCCTGCTCCGCGGCTTTATTTTTGCTGACGCTATGCTGCCAGGATTTTCCGCTGAGCAGTGGTGAGCGCGAGCCGTTGTTGTCCGTCTCCGAATCGGTGGAATGTAGACGCTGACGTAATGTTTGCGAAGTCGAAGGCTGTTCGTCATCCAGCGCAGGCGCAACTGCGGCATGCACTGTTGGCGAGCGTAATGACTGGCGTTGCCTTGCCGCGGGCTCATCAACTTCGTCTTCACTATCGGCCGAATATACATGCGCCTTACGATTATTTTCCGCCGCCGAACGTTTCAAATCCTGCTGAATCTGCTCTAGTCCGTTGAGTATATGGTCAAAATCATCCGTGAAATCTGTCTTTGGCTGGTTGACTGGGGCCGCCTGACATACGACGGATTTCAGTTCAGCGTTGCCCAAACCATGCTCCAAGTCGTCATCAAAGTCTTTGAACTCGTCGTCTTCGTCGTTGTCCACCTCGTCGCCCAGTATATCACCCACATCCGATTCGGCGCTGTGGTGGAGACAGCCCAACGCTTTGCGTCTGTGACGCATCGGTACGTCATCTACTTCGTCATCGACATTATCAACTTCGTCGTCATCCAGATCATCCAGCTCAATGTCATTTTCCTCATT
This sequence comes from Bactrocera latifrons, assembly GCF_001853355.1. NCBI lineage: Eukaryota > Metazoa > Arthropoda > Insecta > Diptera > Tephritidae > Bactrocera > Bactrocera latifrons. The sequence continues at coordinate 713,232 of NW_017534642.1, forward strand.
GCCTTCCTCTATGCCTTCTATATCTTCGTCCTCATCGTCATCGCCACAATCACCAGCTTCCATATCGTTCAATTCCAATGCGCAATCGCTACGTTGCGTTGCTACATCCAACGACGAGGCGCGCTCATCCGACTGTTCGACAATAGGCGATACGGGCTCAATCAGTGCGGTGGTCGAGCCGCTTGTTCCGAAATTTAAGCTGCTACTGCCGCCACTACTGCTACTCGCGCCACCAAAGCTCCCGCCGAACTTCGGACACAAGTTTAGGTGCGGATTGCGTACTAGACATTTGCTAGGTGGCGGTAGCAATGCTGATTGCGGATTCTTTATCATTTGCTGGCCATTTATCGCCTCCACGCTGTTGGGGTGAGGACTAAGGTTCGAGACTGAGGGACGCGGACAGGAGATCTCTAGCGCCGCACTCTTAATGCGGCGTACAGTCGGCTGCTGGCCCGACGCCAACGCAGCAGCGGCAGCCAAAGCGCTTGAGTGCGCATGATGCGGGGCGCCTACACCACTAGCGCCGCCTTTATAGAGTGCAGTGGCATTGGAATGTCGCCGTCTTTTCATGCCGCTGCCACTGTTACCCGCACTCGATTTTGCATTACCCACGGGCAGTTGCAGCGCGGACATGGTGCTGCTGGAGTCTTTGCGTATGTTGACGACGCCATGGTGGTGGTGATGATGTGGAGTGCGGTAGAATTGCTGTTGATACTGCGCGTAATGTGCGTTAAACGGCTGCTGCTGCTGCAATAGAAACCCGGGACGATTCGACTTGCGCCCATCCAATTGTTCGATGCCAAAATCCGATTTCGTGTAGCTGTCATCGTCGATGTAGACATCGGAGGATGAACCTGCGGTACGTAAAAGAATATTGTATAAACATATACCTAAACAGTCACAACTGCGTACTAACCTAGTATCCATGGCTGCAGAACTCGCGCGCGCGTGTCCACATGCCCCGACATGCCGCTGGCGCTGCCGCCTAGACCATCCATCTCCATATCATCGCCGTCCAAGATGTCACCGACTATCGCCGCCAACGCGCTGCTGCTGCTGGCGCCGCTGGACACATGGTGCGGCTGATGCTCATGGTGAATGGGCAGGAAGAGACTACGATTTTGTTGTTTCATGCGCTCTTCGTGCGTTTCGGAGCTGCGATGTCGTTGCAAGCGCGTCCCCTTAGCCGACGACAGCGCAGAGGATGCGTTCAGTGCAATACAACCTGTAGCGCCGCCGGAGCCAGAGGAACTCGACATATTCGTTGTTGCCGTTGGTGTTGCGTTAGCACTTGTGAGCGCCAGCGTTGTCGTGGCGTTAGTCGTTGTGGCAGTTCGTTGTGTGGCAGGGCCTATTGCAATGGTGCCCAGCGCATTGTGCGTCGTCTTCGATGCCGAGGCAGATTTGCTCGCCACAGCGGCATTGACGTCTTGCGGATGCAAAAAGTTGTCATTACAACGCGCAGTGGTGCTCGTCGCAATTGTATCAGATTGATTGCGTATCAGTTTGTTGGCCAAGCACGATTCGGCGGCAGCGTCTAAGCTGCCTTGACGTTCTAGACGCCGTCGTTGATGACGTCGCTTGAATTCCTCAGATGATTTACGTAGTAGGTGTGGCATGTGGCGTGCGGTGGCATTGTTGGTGGCTGTGCTATTGTTGGCGCCGGGTTTTAAAGTGCTGCTGTGGTGTGCGGTTATGTCGACGTTGCTCATATGTTCACTTTCGTGCTCCGGATAGACGCTGAGTGCGCCAGTGATGGGCGCATTTGTTGAACGTATGGATTTTGTGACGCTAACGGAACCGGCAAGTGACTGTTGATCTTGTTGGCTATTACCAGAGACTAGCGAAGGGGGATAGAACAGCATTTCGATAGATTCTGAACTGTTTTTGCGATGTACGTCCACCTTGAGGTCTGCGCCAATATTTTGTAGGGAAATTTCATATAATCTTTGATTTGTTTTATAAATTTCACCTAACTCACCAATTATGCTATTTACATTTTCCATGGACATCATGCTGTTCTCCTCGCTTGCTTCATTTATCGCCTGCTCCACGGAATTGTGTGAACCATCGTTGCGCATCACCTTCATTTCGATGCCCGTCTCATTTTCGCTACAAGTAAGTACAAATATATAACTGCATAAACAATAGCCTACACTAGATAACGAAGTACAAAAGGCAGCAGCTAGTTGCAAATAAGGCGGCGGGTGCTGCTTAACGCGTCGTTTTTTATTTATAAACAAACAACTCGCCACGCTATGCAATTTCTACACACATACGCTCGCTTATGTACACCATTGTTAGGGGGTGCAAACCCACATGCAATGCATGGCGAAGTTCATAATCCTTTCTCACCTATGCCTTCGGCCAACTAGCAACGCCACTCGTTTATAAACAAATATTCCTGCAATCGCGCATACATATGTACATACATGCTTGAGAAAGCATTTACAACAATGCACGTGGCCTTGTTGCCTTATTTCAACTTTCTACCCATCAAACTACTGTCAGCTGATGCATACCTATACATAAACACTCATGCTTGACACCTTAAGGGAGGCGATTCTTTGCATTTGACAAATTTCAATATGGAAAAGCTTGAATTTTCCCGACGCCAAGGTCACTAGGTGTCATAATTTATTTAATCATTAATAATCATCTCAAATATAATTTTTCTTTAACCACTTTAAACGCAAAATATATGAAGCTTAAATCTAAAGTCTAAGTCGGCGATTTATAGTTGAAACAATTATTTTATAGTTATGGTTTCTGTGTTTGCTTTACATACTCGAGAGCTTTGACCTGCAATTTAGCAATATCATTCATGCTAATTTTTTTCACAAGCAACAGTTGAACAACAACAAGAAATTATTAAACAAATGCAAATATTATAAGCATTGTGAGTCATTTCAAAGCAAATGAATACTAAAGACACGATCGACACTTATCGTCACTTTTGTTGTTGTTGTTGTTATCAGTAATGTGAACGTTGTATGAATAACTTGAGACGCTTAATTGTTTCCAATTAAAAGGGTCTTCGGTGTGAGGTTTTTTTAAGCTTTTCAATATTGATATTGTGATTTTCTGTAATATATAGCATTTGTTGGGAAATTATTTACTGGCAGCAATGCAATTTAGTATGTATGTGTTTATCAGTATTCACCATTTTTTATTTAAAATTTCGATGGAATTGTGCGTGGTTTTATTTCATGCGGCTTTGTTTTATAGTTGTTTTCATTGCTTATTTCGATTCAGTGAGCTTTGTTCACTGCATTGAAAATATTTTTAAACACATTTTTACACAAAACTACCACACTCCCAATTTCAATTTTTACACGCTTTTGTTTATCAGAATGACCGCTACGGTTGCCTTTATATTCACTTTCATTGCACTACATTACTTGCAGTTACACTCACCGTGGTTCCATTTCCTTAGTGATTTTGAAAAATGGATTTTTGAGATTCGCCTCCGACATGGTTTGGGCTCGGTCGTAGAGCCGATGCAATGCCATATTTGCTAGTTTCACCAGCAATATGGTGAAACTTGTGAGTGTGCAGTAAATGCACCATGTTAGCCAAGTACTTGGAAAATACTGCAACAAATTAAATCAAATAAGTCTGAATTTATAAACAATGACATTGGTGGGCGCGACAACAGCGGTTCTAGCGTCTGAGGAAGGCGTGATGGCGCGCCACTTTAAAAAGTGTTGTTTTTTTTTGCCACGGGTGTCTGCTTTGGCATGCAAATAGCGAACAGCCGGGCGATTTTCTAAATCGGTTTTCTCGCATTTTTTTGTTTTGTTTTGATTAGCATTGATGTATCTCATTTTGTGAGTGACGCACTATGCTGCCTTGACGCCGTTTTGCCAACCATCCAATAGCTGCGTCGGCGCCCGTTCTCAATGCCAAACATAGTTGTATTCGAAATACATACCAGATACGCGACAAACGGTGAACACAGCAGGTACAACCAGAGATACAGGTGTACCACATTACAGAAGACGCCCTGATGTGGATCGTAGAACCAGCCACCGGTCAGTGAGGCCCACACGCCCTGGCGCAAAATCTCCAAGGTTTGTGAACCCATGGCAAACTAACAGTCATCTCCTATACAGCCTGCCAAAGTCCAGTGGCAAAGATGTCGTCTGTAAGCTTGCTGCCAAATGAAATGCACATATACATGCGTATGTGTATATTGGCAGTCAATAGGTATGAATGGCGCGAGTTAATGCGCTATGTAAATGTACGTATGTTACAGGTGTGCAATGGATGGGCTGTTCGTGTGTAGGGGGCGGTACGGGTTGTGATTTGGCGTGTTGCAACCGACCACAACTACGATGATGGGTGTTGAAGACGACGTCTCAAAAATCAACGAAGACAACGTTTGCGATTCCCTTGAAGTTTCACGGTCAAAATTATACGAGTTAAACACTCAGTCGTTAAATATGTTGTGTGTTGCTGAAATGTACAAACAGGAAGCGTATGTGGTTTTCCTCAAGCACAACTTGACAATCTGCCGCTGCTGACGTTGTTTGTAGTCGCCGCAGAGCAATAATATATGTAAAGTTATTTGTACACCACTGCTTTTACAGAACTCGATTGTGTGCGTTGCTTCTTTAACGACTTTAATTTACACAATTTTCACTTCAACGCATGGACAATTTTTAAATATATATATTTTTTTTTTTTTTGTATTATGGCCTTAATTTGCTTTGCCTCTTGCTATTGCTACGAGTATTTTATACTTATTTTACATTTTACGGATGCAGCTCCTTCAAGGTTTCAGTTTAATTTTTTCTCTGCTGGCACTTTGTGCCATATTTTTGCTTAGTTCGAGACGCTAGCAAATGATATCTATGCTTACTGATTGTTTGGGCAGTTAGTTGTAATACCCAATTACAAATTTTAGATTTTTTCGCGTGAAAATTTTCCTTTATTTTTTTCGCGTTGAATTTCTCTGAATAATGAAACGTCAAAAACAGTCCCTACAATGCTGCTTCCTATTCCCTAACACAGTTCACAATGAATTAGTAGGTTGCTTCTTCTTGGCAAAGACCAAGTCACAATAGTTAAAACATATGTCAATAAGTGGTTATAAAATATGGCAAGAGATTTTTGTACCAAAGCTTCTTTAATAAAAAACTATCGTTTTCTATAAGATCAGCTTAAACATGTTTATTTAACAAAAAAAGAAAATTGAAACTAGTGATCGTGTAATATCTCTCACGGCATCCAACAATATACCTGTCCCATTCCCTTAGAAGTAATTTCGGAAATTTTAAATTTAGTAGTTTCTTATTAATTTTAAACATTTTGCATGGCTTTAATGGATCTACATGGACTTTGCTCAGCTCTCATGACTCTCCTCCTTGTGTTCGTACTGATGGTGATGGTGTATATGTTCCTCTTCTTCTTCGATAATCGGATGCACATGCTCGTGCTTTTCCGTGTGATGATGCTGATGCTCGTGAGAGATGTGCTCTTTGTGTATAATCGGATGATGCTCCTCGTGTATGACCTTTTCCTCTTTGATGACAATCGGTTTGTGATGATGATGTATATGCTTTATAATGGTGTGTGTGTGTTCCTCGATCTTCTTGTGGACCGGTACGTGTATGACGACCTTTTTCTTCTTCTGATGACCGCTAGAAAGTAAAAGTGCGAAAAAGAGAGAGAGGATGAGTATTAATGAAAAGATGACGAGGTGAACGAGTCCCTCTAGCCAAGTATTCCGAGGCGATTCTAGCCCATTCCCACGGCAGTCGGGTGTACTTAACCGAACCCGAACCCGAATTTTTATGCGGCCAGGAACTGTCAACTCGCCAGCAAACCTTCAAATCAGGCATGTTTTCTGCCACTAAAAGAACAACATATGCTAAAGCCAGCTCCGCGCCTAAACACTTACTTGGCATCCGCGCTTTGGGCGCACATCAGCAGCAGCAATGCGCCCACAACGATGGTCACATTGAAGAGCTAGCGGAAAACAAAAACAAAAGCGAAATTTATAAAGAACTTATCCCAGCAGAAAGTCAGTTTTCGCCTCACCCCGCGTGTTCGTTGCATATTAGAGCTAATTCGAGCCGTTTCTAAATTTGTAACACTTTCGCGAGCAGTCAGATCTGCAGTTACGATGTTCACTGGAAGCGCCGTTATTCACACTTCGCTTTGAGGCTACGAAATGAGTGTTGGCCCAGTTGGCTAAAGACTTTTATAACATGCAAACTGCAATGCGGATAACGGTAAAGTTTAGCTGCACATTCGTATGCCATGAGCAGCGCGGGGCGAGTGGGGCGGGCAGTTAAAGTGGAACGCCAGAAAACATGGAATTCGGACGATATTCGCTTCCTTGGCTCGCATGCGATTTGTGTGTGTCGATGTGTGGGTGCAAGTGGTGTGTGTGTGTGTGCTTTGGCGCTAGCAGTAACAGCTGCAACGTAATCGCCGCGGCGCATGCGCAACGGAGTGCAACAAAGGCGCCGATAAGGCTATTGTTACAAAGAAACTGTATGTATGTATATATATGTGTGCGTGCTGACGCTGGTGGGTGTATTTTGAGCTTATCATTTTTTGCAACCGTAAAATATATATTTTTCAGTTTCCTTTGCACAAACATTTGCTTTTAAGCATTTTCTGCTGCGTTTTATTGCATTTTATTGTTTGTGTTTTTGGTATTATTGCTTTTGCTAAGCGGAAGCCTATCTGAAAGTCAGTCAGCGGAAATACTTTTTACAAAGTAATTTAATTAAATTGTAACGGAAAAATATGCTCACGCACATAGGTATGTATGTGTGTGTAAGTGTAATATGCTCATGTACATATGTATGCACTCAGCTGATTGAATGATTTCAGAGACATGATAATTGGTGAGTGAGTGTGCTAAATTATGCTGAAATTAAGAGTGTTTAAATATTTTGTTGCGGAAAAAGTGAAAAATATACAGGCAAAAAGAAGAAATAAATGTTAAAAAA
>NW_017534642.1:720789-721868 GCF_001853355.1 Bactrocera latifrons
ATAAATAAAATAAAATAATAAAGTAAAAATTAATTAGTTAAAAAATTACGCTCATTTCTCTTTAATCAAATTTAATTTCTTTCAACTTAGTTAACTATAAACTAATCTAATTAAATGAACTGTCAAATACACTATAATACAAAAAAACAATGCTCTATTCAGCTCAAAGCTTATATACCAACTTTTTTTCCAGCATTTAAATCCCATTCGTACTCCAAAAACCCTTAAGTGTTATTAATTTTTTCAATTAAAAATTAATTTTATAATTGTAATAATTTTTTTAAATTAAGTTAAATCTATTTAAATAATTAATATGAATTTAAATGCGTAAATTAAATTCATTAAAATTACTTAAAATAAATCATATTAATTAACCTAAATTAAATTAATAAAATAATATAATAAAGTAAAAATTAATTTGTTAAAAAATTAAGTTCTGTTCACTTAATTACAAATTTCATTTATTTCAACTACTTCTTCTCTTCTTAATTGACGTAGACACCGTTTACGCGATTATAGGCGCCAGCGTAGCCAGGTTATTTCAACTTAGTTAACTAAAAATTAATCCAATTAAATGAACTCAAACACAATTAAATTTCAACTTAATTTATTAATTTTTTCAATTAAAAATAAGTTTTGGAATTCAGTCAAATGTTTTTAACATAAATAATTAACTTATATATATCAAATTTAAAAAATTTAATTTTTTTGAATTGCTATTTTTTTAAATTAAAAACTAATTTATTTAATTATTTAATTAAACTTTATTTAGAATAACATCATTCAATTTTAAATAAAAAAACTTAAATAGAAATTATACTTGTATATATTTTCTCTTCCATTTCATATAAACCTGTCCGTAACAAAAGACCTAAGCAGCAAACTCGGCTTCATAGCTAAGTTGAAGTCAAGCGTATCATGTTTATTACAGTTAATTGCATTCACATGCTGCCACAAATAGTGCTGCCTGCAACTCATAACACAAATTTTTAATCAAAATTGTATGCATTTGTGGCTCAACACAATGAACACGCGCGACATTCCATCAAAATTAAAAAAAAAAAAGTATTACAAAAAAA
>NW_017534642.1:721995-730123 GCF_001853355.1 Bactrocera latifrons
AAAAAAAAAAAAAAAAAAATTAAAAGAGGAATAAAAAGTAAAAGATATTTGAAGAAATTTAGTTGAAAAATAAATATTCATTTAATTAGCATACAAAGGAGTGAGACAAGACACGCTATACCAACTCATTAGAGCAAATTAGGGAGCACATGGATAGCTGAGAAAAAGTAGTGCAAGAAAAAAAAACAACAAAAATTATTGATTGAAGTCTAAATAAAACAATTAAATCAAGCCACTGGTAGCAGATACGGCTGGAATAACTTAACTTGTGCATGTTACCTGCTGTGCGCTCGACGCAAGCAGGGGCGAAGGAGGAGAAAGCAAGCGAAAAGTATAAAAATCGGTCACAAAGCAAAAAGCAGCTTCATTCAATTGTAGCGCGGCTCTTCCTCATTTCGTGTGTGTGTGTGTTTTTCTGGTTTGGGTGAAAACTTGTAACGGAGATGAATGACTCTTCTAATGGCTTGTGAAGCGCTGTGATCGATGGCACCACATACACATACACATACGCACATGCATATGTATGAGTTTATTAACGCCGCGCAGAGCAGCAACTGACTGTTGCCAGCCGAAAGTTTTCGAAAATATTCTAAATATTTTGACTGTGCTGCATTACACAAATTTATGAACCGTTGTTTTAGTCGCGATTCCCTGTGGCACACGTAAGCGCAGCGCTTACATAATTTTCCGCCCTTACTTTGTAATATGCCATGCAGTCACTGCCGAGCTGTTGCCATACAGTTTTACGACTTGTTGTTTTTGTTGGCAGTTGTTGGTTATGTTGCATGCATGTGTATGTTGCATGCGGGTTGCCACAAATTACTTTTAATTATATGTAATATTGGGTCAGATTGATCGGTCATGCTTGTGGCTATGTGTCTGTGTGTGTGTGTTGCATGGCTATGTGTAGGTCATAAATCAAATATTTTCACTTGAAATTTCCTCATTTCGATTTGAGAACTTCAGTTGGCAACTGAGCAGCGCTTTTGGGAGTACGAAAGAAATTTCAATGTTGGCGAGAAAGCTGGTATGCGAGCTTTGCGGTTGAAAGGACTTTGCCTTGATTTAATCGTATTTGACATTCTATTTAATTAAGTAAATTTTAATTAAGCGTAATTTGTAGCTAACTGAGTTCAAATAAGTTAACTTTGATTAAGGCGGACAAAACTAATTTTTTTAATTAATAATAATTTAATTATTTAATTTAACTTACTTTAATTAATTTTATTTGCTTAATCTAATTTGCTTCAGTTATTTAAATTAATTTAACTTGCTAAATGTTCTAATTAATTAGATTAAATTAAACTTATGTATTTACAAACTATTATTATTTTAATTACTTTAATTTTTCGAATTTCAATTTTTTTTTAATTGTTCAGTCTAATTTGTTTTAATTAATTAAATTAATTTAACTCGCCTAATTAAAATATCAAAAATGAAAATACATTTAATTATTTTAAGTAGTTCTAATTAATTAAAATTATTTAAATTAATTCTCAAATTATTATTTTTTATAAATTATTTTAATTTTTCGAATTTCTACCTAATTTGTATCTTAATTCTAGTTTTACCTCATTTAATTAGATTTTAATTAAACCCGCCGAAATTATTACAATTTTTAGGAAATACGCAAAAAAAAAACAAGCAAGTAACAGAAAAAAAGCGGTTCTGGAGAATACTTGAGAAAATGTTCTTAATATTTGCTTGAGTCGGCTCAGTAACAGAGTTTTCTTTCAGCCAACACTTCAACACGCTTCATAATTTTGTTACAGCAACCACAAAACAGACAGTGAAAAAACGGCCTACACTTATTTTCCCAAGCACACTTGTCGTTATTGTTGTTGTTTTTTGATTGATGGTCATTTTTGACAGCTACGATGTCCGTCCGCCGGTTTTGTTCTACACGATTGCTTCCTCAATGAAGTGTAGCATTGCTGCAGCGTTGCGCTGGTTGCATGCAACAAACCACAGTTTTCCGCCGTATACACTTTACCGCGTCATTCGCTCCTCGCACGTACTTAAATGCGGGGTTTCAGTAGCCGCCAAATTACCAAAACAGGTAATTTGTACGCCAATTTGTGGCCGCTTTGGTTTATTGACTGACTCCTTTCCCGCCGCTTAACATGGCCTGCTCGCGCAATTCGTGTACTTTTCATTGCAATCAGCACTTGTACGCACTTGTATTTGATTCTTAGCAGCGAAACAAAAGACTTTAGCAACGAACTCGACGGTGCAGGCGAAGCACTTGCTATCGCTGCGGTGACTGGGCAATTGTTATGGTACTTATAGGATCACTTTTCCACTTGAAATCGATACCATTGTAGACTTCGAACCTAAAGTAGGAAATCTTTCAGAATTTTATGGAGAGGTTTTGTATTTTTGAAGTAAAGAAATTTATCAAATTAAAAAATTTAATTACATTTAATTAAAATTTATATTTGAAAGGAAAGATTTCAAGCTTCAAAAAGGTGACAACCGAATCGATGGATTTGAAGGCGAAAACTGATGAAAGTTGAGTGCCAGATACGGATGGCTTAAAATTAATATCAATTTCACTCTAAATCAAAACAAGTCACATGATAACATTTCACATTACATTGTAAAACGACACATCATATCATATGATATTGCAGGTCAGTGGCTGGCACTGGCCCCAGCGTTTCTTATATAGAGCCTGGCCTGTAGGCCACCGCCATTTCTTGTAAACATGTCATATGATAACATTTCCTTTAACATAAATATCACTTCACAACATAACAGCGGAGACAGCCGGCCACTAGCTGTCATCGGTACCAGCGTTTCTTATATAGTACCTGGCCTGCAGGTCAGCGCCGACTGAAGATTTTCCAGCCACCAGCGTTTCTTATAGAGAGCCTGGCTTGTAGGCCACCGACATTTCATGTAAACATGTCATATGATAAAATTTCACTTAACATAAATGTCATGTCACAACATAGCAGAGGACACCGCCGGGTACAGGCTGTAGCCAGAACTGTTCAACAGAAAGGGCTCTAGCGGAAAGTGATCGACCGAAATGGTCACATTTCGTTCATTACTGTTTTGTATATAAAAAAAATCTATTGAAGTTTTATTAGAAATACGAAAAGTCTCTTTCAACTACCCAATATTTTCTTATCAAAATTTTATTTCATATTTATTTTTAGTATAAAAAATAAAATATTAAGTTAATTTTCCAAAAAAAAACAAAAAAAAATTTATTACAATTTATTCAAAACGGAAAATTAGAAATTGCTTACTAATTTGCATATATTTTTTTTTATAAAACAAAATAATTTTATTTGAAACATATTGGGTAGTCGAAAAAGTATTTTCGTATTTCTAATCAAATATCAACTTATTTTTTGAGCATGGAAAATAAAAAAAAGTAATAATTGTAAACTAATCTCAAAAAATTAAAAAAAAAAAAACAATTTTTTTGTGATGAAGTTTTCAAAATTATTTTAGTTATTTTGTTAATTTTTTTGCCTCTGCCTTTATTTTCCATTTACATACAACAATTTGGTTTCGTTTTGTGAAGATAAACTGGAACTAAGTCAGTGGCGCATTTGGACATATACAACCAAACGCCAATGAAAAATTTGGTGCGAATTTCACCAGCAACGAAAGTGTTGAACCCAGTTTAGAACCGGTTCTTGAGCTACTGGGAAACCAAAAATATTAAAAAAAAATCATACAAAAAGTAAAGAAGTACGAAGAGGGAAAAGCAGACACCCAAATAAAAACATAATATAATAAAATGTCCACAAAGAATTAAAAATAACCGGAAAAGCCGACAAAATTTAATAAAAAATTACTTGTTTTTAAATTGTAGAACAATTAAACGTAGTCTGAAGATTCTATGAGCGGCACGCATTGTTTACCTCAACTGACAGCAATTTATAAAAACAGACATTGGGCGTATGCGAATTTCATTTGACGAGCGCGCTTGCACCAAGACAACTCAAGCTGACAAGAACTAAAACGACACAATGTTTTTCACAAACGCCTGTCTGTCCTGCCTAGCGCTGCTCTTTTGCCATCTGCAGCTAGTAATAGCCATAATTAATCGGCCGCCCGTCGAAAGCACCGCGCTGAGCGTCAGCAAACAGCTGGGTAGCAGCTACCTTAATCAGCAGCGGCCACTCTGGATACTGGAAGATCAAGTGCCGCAGAGTGACTACTCAGAATTGGTCTATACCACGCCGAGTCCTTACAACTACCGCGTGCCACAGACGCAGTTGTATGCACAGCGGCTGAGCGCAACACAGCTGCAACAAGCGAGTCAACCGCACAGGTTCGTACAGCAGCAGCATCAGCAACCAGTACAGGCGATGCGCACAACAACACGCCAGACGCGACCGCAAATGCTCGTCGCCAAACACACAACGCGCCTGCAACTGCCACGTCGCTATATGTCGCTGCAACGCGTGCATTTCCAACAACGTCCGCCTCCGTTTTTGGCGCGTAAGAGACCGCGTTTTATGGCTGGTAATGCTGTGGCGCCAGCACGGCGTCGCGAGAATTACATACCGCGTCTCAGCATGCCCACATTCGATAGCATGCCTGGTGACGACAGTGGACGCGCCGCGCCCGTCTTCATCTATACTGGACCCAAAGGCGAGCTGATATTGAATACCATGCTGACAGCGCCACAGTATCCGATGCAGGAGCCGGTGCCGGGGCAAGCGCTGTACCCGCCGAGTGTGCCCGTCTTTCGACCCAAACCCATTGTGGAGCGCTTCCGCATGCCGGGTAGCACACAAACTTTGAACCTTACGCTTATACCTTTCTACGAGCACGAAGCAATTGATATACGTCAGGCGGCACGTATGTTGGATCATGAGCAAGCGCTGAATCGAGGGTCAACCACTACTTCGCATCCCACTGTGGTTTATGCTGCGCCAGCTGCTATGCCTCCCATCGTGGATTCGGCGACCGCAGAGTCTGTACCAACAGCGAAAAAGTTAAGCTTCAAACAAGGCAAACACTATTCGGCGTATCACTCGCCGAACGAGGTGCAGTGGACGCCGTTGACCACGGATCAGCTGAGACTCGTCACTTCGACCACAACTCCCTTCCCGTTGACGGCGCCCAGTCCGCCACAAAACCATCGCCTCGTCAATGATGAGGAAGTGACGCCCACAACACGACCTTCCTTCAGCAATTACAAAATCTCCTACGAATCGGAGACAGACAGTATGGAGGATGACGTTGAAAAGGACGAGTTGTTAGTGGATGGGGATGGACTGCGGATTATGTATGTCGACGACAGTCTCGAAAGACCAACTACACCCACGAAAGTGCCTATGTTGAGCTCACGGTACTCACTCTCCAAGGAGTACTACGCTTTTCCGGTATTCACGCTGGGCAAGCTATTGAAGTCCGAAGCGGCAGGCGCTGAGAAACAGTTACCCACTTTTATGGCACAAAATACAATTGATAGTACGATCCAGAATGAGCAACAAGTGGAGGACAAGGGTGAAACGCTTGCAAATGTGACTAGCGATAACGTCGGCGAAGAAGAGAGTAATGCAGAGGACGGTGAGGCGGATGATGTGGAGACTTGGTTCATACTGAACTCCAGGTAAATGAAATATCTTGTCTAAAAAGCTTTGCTGAAAACTCACTTCATATCATATATGTGATAGCTTCCAAACATTAAGCGCAGAACTGAAACATTTTCATAAATGAATCGGCATGAAAGCGCTGGAGCCTCAGTGCTATGCTCCCTCTAAGGATATGAAGCTTCACAACATAAATAAATTGAGCTTTAATTGTTTCTATTAATTTGTGAAACCTCTCAAAACATTCATATATGAATTCAGATGCAGCGCTCGAGTATCAGTGCTTTGTTCACATCCAAAGCTCTTTATATATGAAAGCTTCAAAGCACATTTAAAATAAGCTTTCAACTAATAACTTATGAAAGCCCCCTAAGATGTGGTAGCTTTTACACTTATTCTAAAAAGAGAAGATATTTGAAAGCTTTTTTCTTTTATTATGAAATATTGCAGATTTTATTTATATTATTTGGATACTCTGGAAAGTTTAATAGCTTTAGCTAAAGTCCCATTTTTTCCAATTCTAGATATAAAGGACAGCATAGACAAAACAACAATGAATATCGGCTGTCTTCAAAATACATACATACGACGGATCTGAGAGAACCCGACGAGTGACTTTCAAAAGCTTTGAAAGGGTTTTTATTAAGCTTTTATGATTTTAAGCGCAATTTGAAGCTACTAGGGTTAATATTTATTAATTATTAATTTTTTACTTAAATTACATTATTGTTTAATTAAATTTTAAGTACAAATTAAATATAAGAATTAAAAAAATTTCGGCATATCCACATATTTAATATATGAAAGCAGAAGTTTATATATTTTAAGTACTTTTTGTGTTGTAATTATTTTAAAGTAAAATTTATAATAACAAAAATTATAATATTAAAAAAATTTGACTTTCCTTTTTTCGACTTTTTCTTTACAGATATTCTGAGAAGATGCTTTTATTTTCTGAGTTTCTTGTATAGCTATGAAAGCAAATATTTTTGAAAAATTTAAAGAATTTCGATACTCGTGTTAATCCGCTTGATTTGATCACTTGTTTAGTCACAATGCTCACCACTCTCATCCAACTAATATACCAAAGCTGCTAATAGCAGCCATTAATTTCGGAAAATATTTCTTTCAATTTCGAAGAAAAGTGTAAAGTCTTTGAGGCAGAAAATCTCAGAAGAATTCCTTTATTCCACTTTTCAACAACTGTTATGCCGTGCCTTACGTTGCTTCAATGGACAAATCGAATTTTTCAAAGTGTCAACCAATTGAGCAATCATTCTTGCAGCGCGTTCAATAAAACAGATTTGTTTCGATGCCTCTCAATTATTTCACCAAAAGCCCTAGTTGATAAGTCTTTTAAGAAGTCATTTATTTAACGGCTACCGCCTGCTGCCCTGTCGGTCTCACTGCCCGCGCCGGGACTTAATGTGTCTTTTACTAATTTTTCTTCACGACTTTTCTCCAATCTCCACCTTTGTACACCGTCGGCCGCGTCGATTACAGTTAATAAAAACTTAGTCAAATGCATTTTTAACGACGCTATAAACGTCAAGCGGTCGTGCCGCAGCCGAAGATCAACTCAGCGACCGTGCAACAGGCCTAATTTGTTGAGTGAGTCGCGTTTGCGGTCACCGCACTGCCGCCGGCGCCGCTGAAGCTGCTTCCCCCATTCTCCCTAATTTCCACTTCACAGCACATTCGGCGTTTCAGGGCTGCTTTATTGATTTCGGTTGTGTGTGCGCTGTTTGCAGTCGTGCGTGTTGCATTCTCCGCTAGTCTTCTACATTTTTGGTAATTCTTTTTCCTCCGTCTAACGCTTGCTTTTGGGAAAACTATTGCTGAGTTTTGGTTTCGAATTCGTATTAGCATCATTTTGGCTGCCTCCGCGCTGCCTCCGCGTCTCTGCTTCGCTTATTTTAGTACCTCAATTAATTTTGTCAGAATTAAAGTCTCATGTCTTTACAAACGCTGACCCTTCTGCGGCCTGTCTATACCCGGCGGTTGAGTATAAAAGTTCAAAGAGCCATTGTGAAACGTTTTAGAATTGTTGCGTTGCTGCAGACGCGCGGTCAAGAAACTTGCTGAATACTAAAAGTTGATACAAAGGATTTACAAAACGGGGAAAAATTAAAAATACCAAAGTCACTGGACATAGAAGAGCGAAAGTGTAAAAAGCGTTTGAATTTGTGTATAAAAGCTCGCGAACAGCCTTTTTGTGAAAATAAAAGTTTAAAAAAGTGACTTCTTGAAATAAAATTTAAAAAAAGTGTGCGAAGTTGAAGTATATGAACGCTTACCAACTGTCACTAAAAGGACTAACAGTTATATTGAGAATTTTGGAGTGTTAATCTTAAGCTTTGAAATTGAAACTATTTTCTTAATAATTTCGAAAAAAAAGTTGTAATGGTTTTTGAAAAGTTGCTGAAATGTTTGCTGGTAGGTAAATCATAAAAAAGTACAGCTAAATATACAAAAATATTAAAAGTAATAAAAATTAAAAAAATACCTTTAAAATTTTTGAAAAAATTTAATAATAAAAAATATCTCACAATTTGCATACACAT